>NC_091170.1:21710071-21883915 GCF_040958095.1 Procambarus clarkii
CACCTTCACCACCTTCCCTCACCTTCACCACCTTCCCTCACCTTTACCACCTTCCCTCACCTTCACCACCTTCCCTCACCTTCACCACCTTCCCTCACCTTCAGCACCTTCCCTCTACCTCACCACCTTCCCTCAACTTCACCACCTTCCCTCACCTTCACCACCTTCCCTCACCTTCACCACCTTCCCTCTACCTCACCACCTTCCCTCACCTTCACCACCTTCCCTCACCTTCACCACCATCCCTCACCTTCACCACCATCCCTCACCTTCACCACCTTCCCTCACCTTCACCACCTTCCCTCACCTTTACCACCTTCCCTCACCTTCACCACCTTCCCTCACCTTCACCACCTTCCCTCACCTTCACCACCTTCCCTCACCTTCACCACCTTCCCTCACCTTCACCACCTTCCCTCACCTTCACCACCTTCCCTCACCTTCACCACCTTCCCTCACCTTCACCACCTTCCCTCACCTTCACCACCTTCCCTCACCTTCACCACCTTCCCTCACCTTCACCACCTTCCCTCACCTTCACCACCATCCCTCACCTTCACCACCATCCCTCACCTTCACCACCTTCCCTCACCTTCACCACCTTCCCTCACCTTCACCACCTTCCCTCTACCTCACCACCTTCCCTCTACTTCACCACCTTCCCTCACCTTCACCACGTTCCCACACCTTCACCACCTTCCCTCACCTTCACCACCTTCCCTCTACCTCACCACCTTCCCTCTACTTCACCACCTTCCCTCACCTTCACCACCTTCCCACACCTTCACCACCTTCCCTCACCTTCACCACCTTCCCTCACCTTCACCACCTTCCCTCTCCTTCACCACCTTCCCTCACCTTCACCACCTTCCCTCACCTTCACCACCTTCCCACTCCTTCACCACCTTCCTTCACCAACTTCCCTCACCTTCACCATCATCCCTCACCTTCACTACCTTCCCTCACCTTCACCACCTTCCCTCTCCTTCACCAACTTCCCTCTCCTCCACCACCTTCCCTCACCTTCACCACCTTCCCTCACCTTCACCACCTTCCTTCACCTTCACCACCTTCCTTCACCTTCACCACCTTCTCTCTCCTTCACCACCTTCCCTCTCCTTCACCACCTTCCCTCTCCTTCACCAACTTCCCTCACCATCACCACCTTCCCTAACCTTCACTACCTTCCCTCACCTTCACCACCTTCCTTCACCTTCACCACCTTCCTTCACCTTCACCACCTTCTCTCTCCTTCACCAACTTCCCTCACCATCACCACCTTCCCTCACCTTCACTACCTTTCCACTCCTTCACCATCTTCCCTCTCCTTCACCACCTTCCCTCTCCTTCACCACCTTCCCTCTCCTTCACCACCTTCCCTCTCCTTCACCACCTTCCCTCTCCTTCACCACCTTCCCTCTCCTTCACCACCTTCCCTCTCCTTCACCACCTTCCCTCTCCTTCACCACCTTCCCTCTCCTTCACCACCTTCCCTCTCCTTCACCACCTTCCCTCTCCTTCACCACCTTCCCTCACCTTCACCACCTTCCCTCACCTTCACCACCTTCCCCCACCTTCATCACCTTCCCTCACCTTCATGAATTTTCCTCACCTTCACCACCTTCCCTCACCTTCACCACCTTCCCTCACCTTCACCACCTTCCCTCACCTTCACCACCTTCCCTCTCCTTCACCTTCCCTCTCCTTCACCACCTTCCCTCTCCTTCACCACCTTCCCTCTCCTTCACCACCTTCCCTCACCTTCACTACCTTCCCACTCCTTCACCACCTTCCTTCACCAACTTCCCTCACCTTCACCATCATCCCTCACCTTCACTACCTTCCCTCACCTTCACCACCTTCCCTCTCTTTCACCACCTTCCCTCTCCTTCACCACCTTCCCTCTCCTTCACCACCTTCCCTCACCTTCACCACCTTCCCTCTCCTTCACCACTTTTACCACCTTCCCTCCCCTTCACCACCTTCCCTCACCTTCACCACCTTCCCTCACCTTCTCTAACTTCCCTCACCTTCACCACCTTCCCTCACCTTCACCACCTTCCCTCACCTTCACCACCTTCCCTCACCTTCACCACCATCCCTCACCTTCACCACCATCCCTCACCTTCACCACCTTCCCTCACCTTCACCACCTTCCCTCACCTTCACCACCTTCCCTCTACCTCACCACCTTCTCTCTACTTCACCACCTTCCCTCACCTTCACCACGTTCCCACACCTTCACCACCTTCCCTTACCTTCACCACCTTCCCTCACCTTCACCACCTTCCCTCACCTTCACCACCTTCCCTCACCTTCACCACCTTCCCTCACCTTCACCACCTTCCCTCACCTTCACCACCTTCCCTCACCTTCACCACCTTCCCTCACCTTCACCACCTTCCCTCTCCTTCACCACCTTCCCTCTCCTTCACCACCTTCCCTCAACTTCACCACCTTCCCTCACCTTCACCACCTTCCCACTCCTTCACCACCTTCCTTCACCAACTTCCCTCACCTTCACCATCATCCCTCACCTTCACTACCTTCCCTCACCTTCACCACCTTCCCTCTCCTTCACCAACTTCCCTCTCCTCCACCACCTTCCCTCACCTTCACCACCTTCCCTCACCTTCACCACCTTCCTTCACCTTCACCACCTTCCTTCACCTTCACCACCTTCTCTCTCCTTCACCACCTTCCCTCTCCTTCACCACCTTCCCTCTCCTTCACCAACTTCCCTTACCATCACCACCTTCCCTCACCTTCACCACCTTCCCTCACCTTCACCACCTTCCCTCACCTTCACCACCTTCCCTCTCCTTCACCACCTTCCCTCTCCTTCACCACCTTCCCTCACCTTCACCACCTTCCCTCACCTTCACCACCTTCCCTCACCTTCACCACCTTCCCTCACCTTCACCACCTTCCCTCACCTTCACCACCTTCCCTCACCTTCACCACCTTCCCTCACCTTCACCACCTTCCCTCACCTTCACCACCTTCCCACTCCATCACCACCTTCCCTCACCTTCCCTCACCGTCACCACCTTTCCTCACCGTCACCACCTTTCCTCACCGTCACCACCTTCCCTCACCGTCACCACCTTCCCTCACCTTCACCACCTTCCCTCACCTTCACCACCTTCACTACCTTCCCTCACCGTCACCACCTTTCCTCACCGTCACCACCTTCCCTCACCGTCACCACCTTCCCTCACCTTCACCACCTTCCCTCACCTTCACCAACTTCCCTCACCATCACCACCTTCCCTCACCTTCACCACCTTCCCTCACCTTCACCACCTTCCCTCTCCTTCACCACCTTCCCTCTCCTTCACCACCTTCCCTTCCTTCACCACCTTCCCTCTCCTTCACCACCTTCCCTCTCCTTCACCACCTTCCCTCTCCTTCACCACCTTCCCTCTCCTTCACCACCTTCCCTCTCCTTCACCACCTTCCCTCCCCTTCACCACCTTCCCTCCCCTTCATCACCTTCACCACCTTCCCTCACCTTCACCTTCCCTCACCTTCATGCCTTTCACACTCCATCACCACCTTCCTTCACCTTCACTACCTTCCCTCTCCTTCACCACCTTCCCTCTCCTTCACCAACTTCCCTCACCATCACCACCTTCCCTCACCTTCACTACCTTCCCTCTCCTTCACCACCTTCCCTCTCCTTCACCACCTTCCCTCTCCATCACCACCTTCCCTCTCCTTCACCACCTTCCCTCACCTTCACCACCTTCCCTCTCCTTCACCACCTTCCCTCTCCTTCACCACCTTCCCTCACCTTCACCACCTTCCCTCACCTTCACCACCTTCCCTCACCTTCACCACCTTCCCTCACCTTCACCACCTTCCCTCACCTTCACCACCTTCCCTCACCTTCACCACCTTCCCTCACCTTCACCACCTTCCCTCACCTTCACCACCTTCCCACTCCATCACCACCTTCCCTCACCTTCCCTCACCGTCACCACCTTTCCTCACCGTCACCACCTTTCCTCACCGTCACCACCTTCCCTCACCGTCACCACCTTCCCTCACCTTCACCACCTTCCCTCACCTTCACCACCTTCACTACCTTCCCTCACCGTCACCACCTTTCCTCACCGTCACCACCTTCCCTCACCGTCACCACCTTCCCTCACCTTCACCACCTTCCCTCACCTTCACCAACTTCCCTCACCATCACCACCTTCCCTCACCTTCACCACCTTCCCTCACCTTCACCACCTTCCCTCTCCTTCACCACCTTCCCTCTCCTTCACCACCTTCCCTTCCTTCACCACCTTCCCTCTCCTTCACCACCTTCCCTCTCCTTCACCACCTTCCCTCTCCTTCACCACCTTCCCTCTCCTTCACCACCTTCCCTCTCCTTCACCACCTTCCCTCCCCTTCACCACCTTCCCTCCCCTTCATCACCTTCACCACCTTCCCTCACCTTCACCTTCCCTCACCTTCATGCCTTTCACACTCCATCACCACCTTCCTTCACCTTCACTACCTTCCCTCTCCTTCACCACCTTCCCTCTCCTTCACCAACTTCCCTCACCATCACCACCTTCCCTCACCTTCACTACCTTCCCTCTCCTTCACCACCTTCCCTCTCCTTCACCACCTTCCCTCTCCATCACCACCTTCCCTCTCCTTCACCACCTTCCCTCTCCTTCACCACCTTCCCTCTCCTTCACCACCTTCCCTCTCCTTCACCACCTTCCCTCACCTTCACCACCTTCCCTCTCCTTCACCACCTTCCCTCTCCTTCACCACCTTCCCTCTCCTTCACCACCTTCCCTCACCTTCACCACCTTCCCTCACCTTCACCACCTTCCCTCACCTTCACCACCTTCCCTCTCCTTCACCACCTTCCCTCTCCTTCACCACCTTCCCTCTCCTTCACCACCTTCCCTCTCCTTCACCACCTTCCCTCTCCTTCACCACCTTCCCTCACCTTCACTACCTTCCCACTCCTTCACCACCTTCCTTCACCAACTTCCCTCACCTTCACCATCATCCCTCACCTTCACTACCTTCCCTCACCTTCACCACCTTCCCTCTCCTTCACCACCTTCCCTCTCCTTGACCACCTTCCCTCTCCTTGACCACCTTCCCTCACCTTCACCACCTTCCCTCTCCTTCACCACTTTTACCACCTTCCCTCCCCTTCACCACCTTCCCTCACCTTCACCACCTTCCCTCACCTTCTCTAACTTCCCTCACCTTCACCACCTTCCCTCACCTTCACCACCTTCCCTCACCTTCACCACCTTCCCTCACCTTCACCACCATCCCTCACCTTCACCACCATCCCTCACCTTCACCACCTTCCCTCACCTTCACCACCTTCCCTCACCTTCACCACCTTCCCTCTACCTCACCACCTTCCCTCTACTTCACCACCTTCCCTCACCTTCACCACGTTCCCACACCTTCACCACCTTCCCTCACCTTCACCACCTTCCCTCACCATCATCACCTTCCCTCACCTTTACCACCTTCCCTCACCTTCACCACCTTCCCTCACCTTCACCACCTTCCCTCACCTTCACCACCTTCCCTCACCACCTTCCCTCACCTTCACCACCTTCCCTCACCTTCACCACCTTCCCTCACCTTCACCACCTTCCCTCACCTTCTCTAACTTCCCTCACCTTCACCACCTTCCCTCACCTTCACCACCTTCCCTCACCTTCACCACCTTCCCTCACCTTCACCACCATCCCTCACCTTCACCACCATCCCTCACCTTCACCACCTTCCCTCACCTTCACCACCTTCCCTCACCTTCACCACCTTCCCTCTACCTCACCACCTTCCCTCAACTTCACCACCTTCCCTCACCTTCACCACCTTCCCTCACCTTCACCACCTTCCCTCTACCTCACCACCTTCCCTCACCTTCACCACCATCCCTCACCTTCACCACCATCCCTCACCTTCATCACCTTCCCTCACCTTCACCACCTTCCCTCTACCTCACCACCTTCCCTCACCTTCACCACCATCCCTCACCTTCACCACCATCCCTCACCTTCACCACCTTCCCTCACCTTCACCACCTTCCCTCACCTTCACCACCTTCCCTCACCTTCACCACCTTCCCTCACCTTCACCACCTTCCCTCACCTTCACCACCTTCCCTCACCTTCACCACCTTCCCTCACCTTCACCACCTTCCCTCACCTTCACCACCTTCCCTCACCTTCACCACCTTCCCTCACCTTCACCACCTTCCCTCACCTTCACCACCTTCCCTCACCTTCACCACCTTCCCTCACCTTCACCACCTTCCCTCACCTTCACCACCTTCCCTCACCTTCACCACCATCCCTCACCTTCACCACCATCCCTCACCTTCACCACCTTCCCTCACCTTCACCACCTTCCCTCACCTTCACCACCTTCCCTCTACCTCACCACCTTCCCTCTACTTCACCACCTTCCCTCACCTTCACCACGTTCCCACACCTTCACCACCTTCCCTCACCTTCACCACCTTCCCTCACCTTCACCACCTTCCCTCACCTTTACCACCTTCCCTCACCTTCACCACCTTCCCTCACCTTCCCTCACCTTCACCACCTTCCCTCACCTTCACCACCTTCCCTCACCTTCACCACCTTTCCTCACCGTCACCACCTTTCCTCACCGTCACCACCTTCCCTCACCGTCACCACCTTCCCTCACCTTCACCACCTTCCCTCACCTTCACCACCTTCACTACCTTCCCTCACCGTCACCACCTTTCCTCACCGTCACCACCTTCCCTCACCGTCACCACCTTCCCTCACCTTCACCACCTTCCCTCACCTTCACCAACTTCCCTCACCATCACCACCTTCCCTCACCTTCACCACCTTCCCTCACCTTCACCACCTTCCCTCTCCTTCACCACCTTCCCTTCCTTCACCACCTTCCCTCTCCTTCACCACCTTCCCTCTCCTTCACCACCTTCCCTCTCCTTCACCACCTTCCCTCTCCTTCACCACCTTCCCTCCCCTTCACCACCTTCCCTCCCCTTCATCACCTTCACCACCTTCCCTCACCTTCACCTTCCCTCACCTTCACCACCTTCCCTCACCTTCATGCCTTTCACACTCCATCACCACCTTCCTTCACCTTCACTACCTTCCCTCTCCTTCACCACCTTCCCTCTCCTTCACCAACTTCCCTCACCATCACCACCTTCCCTCACCTTCACTACCTTCCCTCTCCTTCACCACCTTCCCTCTCCTTCACCACCTTCCCTCTCCTTCACCACCTTCCCTCTCCTTCACCACCTTCCCTCTCCTTCACCACCTTCCCTCTCCTTCACCACCTTCCCTCTCCTTCACCACCTTCCCTCTCCTTCACCACCTTCCCTCTCCTTCACCACCTTCCCTCACCTTCACCACCTTCCCTCTCCTTCACCACCTTCCCTCTCCTTCACCACCTTCCCTCTCCTTCACCACCTTCCCTCACCTTCACCACCTTCCCTCACCTTCACCACCTTCCCTCACCTTCACCACCTTCCCTCTCCTTCACCACCTTCCCTCTCCTTCACCACCTTCCCTCTCCTTCACCACCTTCCCTCTCCTTCACCACCTTCCCTCTCCTTCACCACCTTCCCTCTCCTTCACCACCTTCCCTCACCTTCACTACCTTCCCACTCCTTCACCACCTTCCTTCACCAACTTCCCTCACCTTCACCATCATCCCTCACCTTCACTACCTTCCCTCACCTTCACCACCTTCCCTCTCCTTCACCACCTTCCCTCTCCTTGACCACCTTCCCTCTCCTTGACCACCTTCCCTCACCTTCACCACCTTCCCTCTCCTTCACCACTTTTACCACCTTCCCTCCCCTTCACCACCTTCCCTCACCTTCACCACCTTCCCTCACCTTCTCTAACTTCCCTCACCTTCACCACCTTCCCTCACCTTCACCACCTTCCCTCACCTTCACCACCTTCCCTCACCTTCACCACCATCCCTCACTTTCACCACCATCCCTCACCTTCACCACCTTCCCTCACCTTCACCACCTTCCCTCACCTTCACCACCTTCCCTCTACCTCACCACCTTCCCTCTACCTCACCACCTTCCCTCTACTTCACCACCTTCCCTCACCTTCACCACGTTCCCACACCTTCACCACCTTCCCTCACCTTCACCACCTTCCCTCACCTTCACCACCTTCCCTCACCTTTACCACCTTCCCTCACCTTCACCACCTTCCCTCACCTTCACCACCTTCCCTCACCTTCACCACCTTCCCTCACCACCTTCCCTCACCTTCACCACCTTCCCTCACCTTCACCACCTTCCCTCACCTTCACCACCTTCCCTCACCTTCTCTAACTTCCCTCACCTTCACCACCTTCCCTCACCTTCACCACCTTCCCTCACCTTCACCACCTTCCCTCACCTTCACCACCATCCCTCACCTTCACCACCATCCCTCACCTTCACCACCTTCCCTCACCTTCACCACCTTCCCTCACCTTCACCACCTTCCCTCACCTTCACCACCTTCCCTCTACCTCACCACCTTCCCTCAACTTCACCACCTTCCCTCACCTTCACCACCTTCCCTCACCTTCACCACCTTCCCTCTACCTCACCACCTTCCCTCACCTTCACCACCTTCCCTCACCTTCACCACCATCCCTCACCTTCACCACCATCCCTCACCTTCACCACCTTCCCTCACCTTCACCACCTTCCCTCACCTTCACCACCTTCCCTCACCTTCACCACCTTCCCTCACCTTCACCACCTTCCCTCACCTTCACCACCTTCCCTCACCTTCACCACCTTCCCTCACCTTCACCACCTTCCCTCACCTTCACCACCTTCCCTCACCTTCACCACCTTCCCTCACCTTCACCACCTTCCCTCACCTTCACCACCTTCCCTCACCTTCACCACCATCCCTCACCTTCACCACCATCCCTCACCTTCACCACCTTCCCTCACCTTCACCACCTTCCCTCACCTTCACCACCTTCCCTCTACCTCACCACCTTCCCTCTACTTCACCACCTTCCCTCACCTTCACCACGTTCCCACACCTTCACCACCTTCCCTCACCTTCACCACCTTCCCTCACCTTCACCACCTTCCCTCACCTTCACCACCTTCCCTCACCTTCCCTCACCTTCACCACCTTCCCTCACCTTCACCACTTTCCCTCACCTTCACCACCTTCCCTCACCTTCACCACCTTCCCACTCCTTCACCACCTTCCCTCACCTTCACTCACCTTCACCACCTTCCCTCACCGTCACCACCTTTCCTCACCGTCACCACCTTCCCTCACCGTCACCACCTTCCCTCACCTTCACCACCTTCCCTCACCTTCACTACCTTCCCTCACCGTCACCACCTTCTCTCACCGTCACCACCTTCCCTCACCACCTTCCCTCACCTTCACCTTCCCTCACTGTCACCACCTTCCCTCACCTTCACCACCTTCCCTCACCTTCACTCACCTTCACCACCTTTCCTCACCGTCACCACCTTCCCTCACCGTCACCACCTTCCCTCACCTTCCCTCACCTTCACCACCTTCACTCACCTTCACTACCTTCCCTCACCGTCACCACCTTCCCTCACCTTCACCACCTTCCCTCACCTTCACCACCTTCACTCACCTTCACTACCTTCCCTCACCGTCACCACCTTCCCTCACCGTCACCACCTTCCCTCACCGTCACCACCTTCCCTCCCCTTCATCACCTTCACCACTTTCCCTCACCTTCACCACCTTCCCTCACCTTCACCACCTTCCCTCACCCCCTTCCCTCACCTTCACCACCTTCCCTCACCTTCACCACCTTCCCTCACCTTCACCACCTTCCCTCACCTTCAATACCTTCCCTCACCTTCACCATCCCTCACCTTCAACATCTTCCCTCACCTTCACCACCATCCCTCACATTCAATACCTTCCCTCACCTTCACCATCCCTCACCTTCACTACCTTCCCTCACCTTAACCACCTTCCCTCACCTTCACCATCTTCCCTCTCTTTCACCACCTTCCCTCACCTTCACCACCTTCCCTCTCCTTCACCACCTTCCCTCACCTTCAACCACCTTCCCTCACCTTCACCACCTTCCTTCACCACCTTCCCTCACCTTAACCACCTTTCCTCACCTTCACCACCTTCCCTCACCTTCACCACCTTCCCTCACCTTCACCACCTTCCCTCACCTTCACCACCTTCCCTCACCTTCACCACCTTCCCTCACCTTCACCACCTTCCCTCACCTTCACCACCTTCCCTCACCTTCACCACCTTCCCTCACCTTCTCCACCTTCCCTCACCTTCATGCCTTTCCCACTCCTTCACCACCTTCCGTCACCTTCACCACCTTCCCTCACCTTCATCACCTTCCCTCACCTTCATGACTTTCCTTCACCTTCACCACCTTCCCTCTCCTTCACCACCTTCCCTCACCTTCACCACCTTCCTTCACGACCTTCACCACCTTCCCACTCCTTCACCACCTTCCCTCTCCTTCACCACCTTCCCTCACCTTCACCACCTTCCCTCACCTTCACTACCTTCCCTCACCTTCACTACCTTCCCTCACCTTCACCACCTTCCCTCACCTTCACCACCTTTCCTCTCCTTCACCACCTTCCCTCTCCTTCACCACCTTCCCTCTCCTTCACCACCTTCCCTCACATTCACCACCTTCCCTCACATTCACCACCTTCCCTCACATTTACCACCTTCCCTCACATTTACCACCTTCCCTCACCCTCACCACCTTCCCCCACCTTCCCTCACCTTCACCACCTTCCCTCACCTTCACCACCTTCCCTCACCTTCACCACCTTCACCACCTTCCCTCACCTTCACTACCTTCCCTCTCCTTCACCATCTTCCTTCACCACCTTCCCTCACCTTCTCCACCTTCCCTCTCCTTCACCAACTTCCCTCACCTTCACCACCTTCCCTCACCTTCACTACCTTCCCACTCCTTCACCACCTTCCCTCACCTTCACCACCTTCCCTCTCCTTCACCACCTTCACCACCTTCCCTCCCCTTCATCACCTTCACCACTTTCCCTCACCTTAATGACTTTCCCACTCCTTCACCACCTTCCCTCTCCTTCACCACCTTCCCTCTCCTTCACCACCTTCCCTCTCCTTCACCACTTTTACCACCTTCCCTCACCTTCACCACCTTCCCTCACCTTCACCACCTTCCCTCACCTTCACCACCTTCTCTCTCCTTCACCACCTTCCCTCTCCTTCACCACTTTTACCACCTTCCCTCTCCTTCACCATCTTCCTTTACCACCTTCCCTCTTCTTCACCACCTTCCCTCTCCTTCACCACCTTCCCTCACCTTCACCACCTTCCCTCACCTTCAACACCTTCCCTCTCCTTCACCACCTTCCCTCTCGTTCACCACCTTCCCTCTCCTTCACCACCTTCCCTCACCTTCACCACCTTCCCTCACCTTTCAACCACCTTCCCTCACCTTCACCACCTTCCTTCACCACCTTCCCTCACCTTAACCACCTTTCCTCACCTTCACCACCTTCCCTCTCTTTCACCACCTTCCCTCACCTTCACCACCTTCCCTCACCTTCACCACCTTCCCTCACCTTCACCACCTTCCCTCACCTTCACCACCTTCCCTCACCTTCACCACCTTCCCTCACCTTCACCACCTTCCCTCACCTTCACCACCTTCCCTCACCTTCACCACCTTCACCACCTTCCCTCACCTTCTCCACCTTCCCTCACCTTCATGCCTTTCCCACTCCTTCACCACCTTCCGTCACCTTCACCACCTTCCCTCACCTTCATCACCTTCCCTCACCTTCATGACTTTCCTTCACCTTCACCACCTTCCCTCTCCTACACCACCTTCCCTCACCTTCACCACCTTCCTTCACGACCTTCACCACCTTCCCACTCCTTCACCACCTTCCCTCTCCTTCACCACCTTCCCTCACCTTCACCACCTTCCCTCACCTTCACTACCTTCCCTCACCTTCACTACCTTCCCTCACCTTCACCACCTTCCCTCACCTTCCCTCTCCTTCACCACCTTCCCTCTCCTTCACCACCTTCCCTCTCCTTCACCACCTTCCCTCACATTCACCACCTTCCCTCACATTCACCACCTTCCCTCACATTCACCACCTTCCCTCACATTTACCACCTTCCCTCACATTTACCACCTTCCCTCACCCTCACCACCTTCCCCCACCTTCCCTCACCTTCACCACCTTCCCTCACCTTCACCACCTTCCCTCACCTTCACCACCTTCCCTCACCTTCACCACCTTCACCACCTTCCCTCACCTTCACTACCTTCCCTCTCCTTCACCATCTTCCTTCACCACCTTCCCTCACCTTCTCCACCTTCCCTCTCCTTCACCAACTTCCCTCACCTTCACCACCTTCCCTCACCTTCACTACCTTCCCACTCCTTCACCACCTTCCCTCACCTTCACCACCTTCCCTCTCCTTCACCACCTTCACCACCTTCCCTCCCCTTCATCACCTTCACCACTTTCCCTCACCTTAATGACTTTCCCACTCCTTCACCACCTTCCCTCTCCTTCACCACCTTCCCTCTCCTTCACCACTTTTACCACCTTCCCTCACCTTCACCACCTTCCCTCACCTTCACCACCTTCTCTCTCCTTCACCACCTTCCCTCTCCTTCACCACTTTTACCACCTTCCCTCTCCTTCACCATCTTCCTTTACCACCTTCCCTCTTCTTCACCACCTTCCCTCTCCTTCACCACCTTCCCTCACCTTCACCACCTTCCCTCACCTTCAACACCTTCCCTCTCCTTCACCACCTTCCCTCTCGTTCACCACCTTCCCTCTCCTTCACCACCTTCCCTCACCTTCACCACCTTCCCTCACCTTCACCACCTTCCCTCACCTTCATCACCTTCCCTCACCTTCGTGAATTTTCCTCACCTTCACCACCTTCCCTCTCCTTCACCACCTTCCCTCTCCTTCACCACTTTTACCACCTTCCCTCACCTTCACCACCGTCACCACCTTCCCTCTCCTTCACCATCTTCCCTCACCTTAACCACCTTCCCTCACCTTCACCATCTTCCCTCTCTTTCACCACCTTCCCTCACCTTCACCACCTTCCCTCTCCCTCACCACCTTCCCTCACCTTCACCACCTTCCCTCACCTTCACCACCTTCCTTCACCACCTTCCCTCACCTTAACCACCTTCACCACCTTCCCTCTCTTTCACCACCTTCCCTCACCTTCACCACCTTCCCTCTCCTTCACCACCTTCCCTCTCCATCACCACCTTCCCTCACCTTCACCTTCCGTCTCCTTCACCACCTTCCCCTCATCTTCACCACCATCCCTCACCTTCACCACCTTCCCTCACCTTCACCACCTTCCCTCACCTTCCCTCACCTTCACCACCTTCCCTCACCTTCACCACCTTCCCTCACCTTCACCACCTTCCCTCACCTTCATGAATTTCCCACTCCTTCACCACCTTCCCTCACCTTCACCTTCACCACCTTCCCTCACCTTCATCACCTTCCCTCACCTTCATCACCTTCCCTCACCTTCATGAATTTCCCTCACCTTCCCTCTCCTTCAATACTTTTACCACCTTCCCTCACCTTCACCACCTTCCCTCTCCTTCACCACCTTCACCTTCACCATCTTCCCTCACCTTCACCACCATCCCTCACCTTCAATACCTTCCCTCACCTTTACCATCCCTCACCTTCACTACCTTCCCTCACCTTAACCACCTTCCCTCACCTTCACTATCTTCCCTCTCTTTCACCACCTTCCCTCACCTTCACCACCTTCCCTCTCCTTCACCACCTTCCCTCACCTTCACCACCTTCCCTCACCTTCACCACCTTCACCACCCTCCCTCACCTTAACCACCTTTCCTCACCTTCACCACCTTCCCTCTCTTTCACCACCTTCCCTCACCTTCACCACCTTCCCTCACCTTCACCACCTTCCCTCACCTTCACCACCTTCCCTCACCTTCTCCACCTTCCCTCACCTTCATGCCTTTCCCACTCCTTCACCACCTTCCTTCACCTTCACCACCTTCCCTCACCTTCCCTCACCTTCACCACCCTCCCTCACCTTAACCACCTTTCCTCACCTTCACCACCTTCCTTCTCTTTCACCACCTTCCCTCTCCTTCACCACCTTCCCTCACCTTCACCACCTTCCCCCACCTACACCACCTTCACCACCTTCCCTCACCTTCACCACCTTCCCTCACCTTCACCACCTTCCTTCACGACCTTCACCACCTTCCCTCACCTTCTCCACCTTCCCTCTCCTTCACCACCTTCCTTCTCCTTCACCACCTTCCTTCACCTTCACCACCTTCCCTCACCTTCATCACCTTCCCTCACCTTCATAACTTTCCCTCACCTTCACCACCTTCCCTCTCCGTCACTACCTTCCCTCTCCTTCACCACCTTCCTTCACCTTCACCACGTTCCCTCTCCTTCACCACCTTCCCTCTCCTTCACCACCTTCCCTCACCTTCACCACCTTCCCTCTCCGTAACTACCTTCCCTCTCCGTAACTACCTTCCCTCTCCTTCACCACTTTCCCTCACCTTCACCACCTTCCCTCTCCTTCACCAAGTTCCCTCTCCTCCACCACTTTCCCTCACCTTCACCACCTTCCCTCACCTTCACCACCTTCCTTCACCTTCACCACCTCTCTCCTTCACCACCTTCCCTCTCCTTCACCACCTTCCCTCCCCTTCATCACCTTCACCACCTTCCCTCACCTTCACCACCTTCCCTCACCTTCACCACCTTCCCTCACCTTCACCACCTTCCCTCTCCTTCACCACCTTCCCTCTCCTTCACCACCTTCCCTCTCCTTCACCACCTTCCCTCTCCTTCACCACCTTCCCTCTCCTTCACCACCTTCCCTCTCCTTCACCACCTTCCCTACCCTTCACTACCTTCCCTCACCTTCACCACCTTCCTTCACCTTCACCAACTTCCCTCTCCTTCACCACCTTCCCTCTCCATCACCACCTTCCCTCTCCATCACCACCTTCCCTCACCTTCACCACCTTCCCTCTCCTTCACCACCTTCCCTCTCCACCTTCCCTCCGCTTCATCACCTTCACCACCTTCCCTCACCTTCACCACATTCCCTCACCTTCACCACCTTCCCTCTACCTCACCACCTTCCCTCTACCTCACCACCTTCCCTCTACTTCACCACCTTCCCTCACCTTCACCACCTTCCCACTCCTTCACCACCTTCCCACTCCTTCACCACCTTCCCACTCCTTCACCACCTTCCCTCACCTTCACCACCTTCCCTCACCTTCACCACCTTCCCTCACCTTCACCACCTTCCCTCACCTTCACCACCTTCCCTCACCTTCACCACCTTCCCTCACCTTCACCACCTTCCCTCTCCTTCACCACCTTCCCTCACCTTCACCACCTTCCTTCACCACCTTCCCTCACCTTAACCACCTTTCCTCACCTTCACCACCTTCCCTCTCTTTCACCACCTTCCCTCACCTTCACCACCTTCCCTCACCTTCACCACCTTCCCTCACCTTCACCACCTTCCCTCACCTTCACCACCTTCCCTCACCTTCTCCACCTTCCCTCACCTTCATGCCTTTCCCACTCCTTCACCACCTTCCTTCACCTTCACCACCTTCCCTCACCTTCATCACCTTCCCTCACCTTCATGACTTTCCTTCACCTTCACCACCTTCCCTCTCCTACACCACCTTCCCTCACCTTCACCACCTTCCTTCACGACCTTCACCACCTTCCCACTCCTTCACCACCTTCCCTCTCCTACAACACCTTCCCTCACCTTCACCACCTTCCCTCACCTTCACCACCTTCCTTCACGACCTTCACCACCTTCCCACTCCTTCACCACCTTCCCTCTCCTTCACCACCTTCCCTCACCTTCACCACCTTCCCTCACCACCACCTTCCCTCACCTTCACCACCTTCACCACCTTCCCTCTCCTACACCACCTTCCCTCACCTTCACCACCTTCCCTCACCTTCACCACCTTCCTTCACGACCTTCACCACCTTCCCACTCCTTCACCACCTTCCCTCTCCTTCACCACCTTCCCTCTCCTTCACCACCTTCCCTCATCTTCACCACCTTCCCTCACCTTCACCACCTTCCCTCACCTTCACCACCTTCCCTCACCTTCACCACCTTCCCTCACCTTCACTACCTTCCCTCACCTTCACTACCTTCCCTCACCTTCACCACCTTCCTTCACCTTCACCAACTTCCCTCACCTTCACCACCATCCCTCGCCTTCACTACCTTCCCTCACCTTCACCACCTTCCCTCTCCTTCACCACCTTCCCTCTCCTTCACCACCTTCCCTCTCCTTCACCACCTTCCCTCACCTTCACCACCTTCCCTCTCCTTCACCACCTTCACCTTCACCATCTTCCCTCACCTTCACCACCATCCCTCACCTTCAATACCTTCCCTCACCTTTACCATCCCTCACCTTCACTACCTTCCCTCACCTTAACCACCTTCCCTCACCTTCACTATCTTCCCTCTCTTTCACCACCTTCCCTCACCTTCACCACCTTCCCTCTCCTTCACCACCTTCCCTCACCTTCACCACCTTCCCTCACCTTCACCACCTTCACCACCCTCCCTCACCTTAACCACCTTTCCTCACCTTCACCACCTTCCCTCTCTTTCACCACCTTCCCTCACCTTCACCACCTTCCCTCACCTTCACCACCTTCCCTCACCTTCACCACCTTCCCTCACCTTCTCCACCTTCCCTCACCTTCATGCCTTTCCCACTCCTTCACCACCTTCCTTCACCTTCACCACCTTCCCTCACCTTCCCTCACCTTCACCACCCTCCCTCACCTTAACCACCTTTCCTCACCTTCACCACCTTCCTTCTCTTTCACCACCTTCCCTCTCCTTCACCACCTTCCCTCACCTTCACCACCTTCCCTCACCTACACCACCTTCACCACCTTCCCTCACCTTCACCACCTTCCCTCACCTTCACCACCTTCCTTCACGACCTTCACCACCTTCCCTCACCTTCTCCACCTTCCCTCTCCTTCACCACCTTCCTTCTCCTTCACCACCTTCCTTCACCTTCACCACCTTCCCTCACCTTCATCACCTTCCCTCACCTTCATAACTTTCCCTCACCTTCACCACCTTCCCTCTCCGTCACTACCTTCCCTCTCCTTCACCACCTTCCTTCACCTTCACCACGTTCCCTCTCCTTCACCACCTTCCCTCTCCTTCACCACCTTCCCTCACCTTCACCACCTTCCCTCTCCGTAACTACCTTCCCTCTCCGTAACTACCTTCCCTCTCCTTCACCACTTTCCCTCACCTTCACCACCTTCCCTCTCCTTCACCAAGTTCCCTCTCCTCCACCACTTTCCCTCACCTTCACCACCTTCCCTCACCTTCACCACCTTCCTTCACCTTCACCACCTCTCTCCTTCACCACCTTCCCTCTCCTTCACCACCTTCCCTCCCCTTCATCACCTTCACCAGCTTCCCTCACCTTCACCACCTTCCCTCACCTTCACCACCTTCCCTCACCTTCACCACCTTCCCTCACCTTCACCACCTTCCCTCTCCTTCACCACCTTCCCTCTCCTTCACCACCTTCCCTCTCCTTCACCACCTTCCCTCTCCTTCACCACCTTCCCTCTCCTTCACCACCTTCCCTCTCCTTCACCACCTTCCCTACCCTTCACTACCTTCCCTCACCTTCACCACCTTCCTTCACCTTCACCAACTTCCCTCTCCTTCACCACCTTCCCTCTCCATCACCACCTTCCCTCTCCATCACCACCTTCCCTCACCTTCACCACCTTCCCTCTCCTTCACCACCTTCCCTCTCCACCTTCCCTCCGCTTCATCACCTTCACCACCTTCCCTCACCTTCACCACATTCCCTCACCTTCACCACCTTCCCTCTACCTCACCACCTTCCCTCTACCTCACCACCTTCCCTCTACTTCACCACCTTCCCTCACCTTCACCACCTTCCCACTCCTTCACCACCTTCCCACTCCTTCACCACCTTCCCACTCCTTCACCACCTTCCCACTCCTTCACCACCTTCCCTCACCTTCACCACCTTCCCTCACCTTCACCACCTTCCCTCACCTTCACCACCTTCCCTCACCTTCACCACCTTCCCTCACCTTCACCACCTTCCCTCACCTTCACCACCTTCCCTCTCCTTCACCACCTTCCCTCACCTTCACCACCTTCCTTCACCACCTTCCCTCACCTTAACCACCTTTCCTCACCTTCACCACCTTCCCTCTCTTTCACCACCTTCCCTCACCTTCACCACCTTCCCTCACCTTCACCACCTTCCCTCACCTTCACCACCTTCCCTCACCTTCACCACCTTCCCTCACCTTCTCCACCTTCCCTCACCTTCATGCCTTTCCCACTCCTTCACCACCTTCCTTCACCTTCACCACCTTCCCTCACCTTCATCACCTTCCCTCACCTTCATGACTTTCCTTCACCTTCACCACCTTCCCTCTCCTACACCACCTTCCCTCACCTTCACCACCTTCCTTCACGACCTTCACCACCTTCCCACTCCTTCACCACCTTCCCTCTCCTACAACACCTTCCCTCACCTTCACCACCTTCCCTCACCTTCACCACCTTCCTTCACGACCTTCACCACCTTCCCACTCCTTCACCACCTTCCCTCTCCTTCACCACCTTCCCTCACCTTCACCACCTTCCCTCACCACCACCTTCCCTCACCTTCACCACCTTCACCACCTTCCCTCTCCTACACCACCTTCCCTCACCTTCACCACCTTCCCTCACCTTCACCACCTTCCTTCACGACCTTCACCACCTTCCCACTCCTTCACCACCTTCCCTCTCCTTCACCACCTTCCCTCTCCTTCACCACCTTCCCTCATCTTCACCACCTTCCCTCACCTTCACCACCTTCCCTCACCTTCACCACCTTCCCTCACCTTCACCACCTTCCCTCACCTTCACTACCTTCCCTCACCTTCACTACCTTCCCTCACCTTCACCACCTTCCTTCACCTTCACCAACTTCCCTCACCTTCACCACCATCCCTCGCCTTCACTACCTTCCCTCACCTTCACCACCTTCCCTCTCCTTCACCACCTTCCCTCTCCTTCACCACCTTCCCTCTCCTTCACCACCTTCCCTCACCTTCACCACCTTCCCTCACCTTCACCACCTTCCCTCACCTTCACCACCTTCCCTCACCTTCACCACCTTCCCTCACCTTCACCACCTTCCCTCACCTTCACCACCTTCCCTCACCTTCACCACCTTCCCTCTCCTTCACCACCTTCCCTCTCCTTCACCACCTTCCCTCACCTTCACCACCTTCCCTCACCTTCACCACCTTCCCTCACCTTCACCACCTTCCCTCACCTTCACCACCTTCCCCCACCTTCACCACCATCCCTCACCTTCACCACCTTCCCTCACCTTCACCACCTTCCCTCTACCTCACCACCTTCCCTCTACTTCACCACCTTCCCTCACCTTCACCACCTTCCCACACCTTCACCACCTTCCCTCACCTTCACCACCTTCCCTCACCTTCACCACCTTCCCTCTCCTTCACCACCTTCCCTCACCTTCACCACCTTCCCTCACCTTCACCACCTTCCCACTCCTTCACCACCTTCCTTCACCAACTTCCCTCACCTTCACTACCTTCCCTCACCTTCACCACCTTCCCTCTCCTTCACCAACTTCCCTCTCCTCCACCACCTTCCCTCACCTTCACCACCTTCCCTCACCTTCACCACCTTCCTTCACCTTCACCACCTTCCTTCACCTTCACCACCTTCTCTCTCCTTCACCACCTTCCCTCTCCTTCACCACCTTCCCTCTCCTTCACCAACTTCCCTCACCATCACCACCTTCCCTAACCTTCACCACCTTCCCTCACCTTCACTACCTTTCCACTCCTTCACCACCTTCCCTCTCCTTCACCACCTTCCCTCTCCTTCACCACCTTCCCTCTCCTTCACCACCTTCCCTCTCCTTCACCACCTTCCCTCTCCTTCACCACCTTCCCTCTCCTTCACCACCTTCCCTCTCCTTCACCACCTTCCCTCTCCTTCACCACCTTCCCTCTCCTTCACCACCTTCCCTCTCCTTCACCACCTTCCCTCTCCTTCACCACCTTCCCTCTCCTTCACCACCTTCCCTCTCCTTCACCACCTTCCCTTTCCTTCACCACCTTCCCTCACCTTCACCTCCTTCCCTCACCTTCACCACCTTCCCCCACCTTCCCTCACCTTCATCACCTTCCCTCACCTTCATGAATTTTCCTCACCTTCACCACCTTCCCTCACCTTCACCACCTTCCCTCACCTTCACCACCTTCCCTCACCTTCACCACCTTCCCTCTCCTTCACCTTCCCTCTCCTTCACCACCTTCCCTCTCCTTCACCACCTTCCCTCTCCTTCACCACCTTCCCTCACCTTCACTACCTTCCCACTCCTTCACCACCTTCCTTCACCAACTTCCCTCACCTTCACCATCATCCCTCACCTTCACTACCTTCCCTCACCTTCACCACCTTCCCTCTCTTTCACCACCTTCCCTCTCCTTCACCACCTTCCCTCTCCTTCACCACCTTCCCTCACCTTCACCACCTTCCCTCTCCTTCACCACTTTTACCACCTTCCCTCCCCTTCACCACCTTCCCTCACCTTCACCACCTTCCCTCACCTTCTCTAACTTCCCTCACCTTCACCACCTTCCCTCACCTTCACCACCTTCCCTCACCTTCACCACCTTCCCTCACCTTCACCACCATCCCTCACCTTCACCACCATCCCTCACCTTCACCACCATCCCTCACCTTCACCACCTTCCCTCACCTTCACCACCTTCCCTCACCTTCACCACCTTCCCTCTACCTCACCACCTTCTCTCTACTTCACCACCTTCCCTCACCTTCACCACGTTCCCACACCTTCACCACCTTCCCTCACCTTCACCACCTTCCCTCACCTTCACCACCTTCCCTCACCTTCACCACCTTCCCTCACCTTCACCACCTTCCCTCACCTTCACCACCTTCCCTCACCTTCACCACCTTCCCTCACCTTCACCACCTTCCCTCTCCTTCACCACCTTCCCTCAACTTCACCACCTTCCCTCACCTTCACCACCTTCCCACTCCTTCACCACCTTCCTTCACCAACTTCCCTCACCTTCACCATCATCCCTCACCTTCACTACCTTCCCTCACCTTCACCACCTTCCCTCTCCTTCACCAACTTCCCTCTCCTCCACCACCTTCCCTCACCTTCACCACCTTCCCTTACCTTCACCACCTTCCTTCACCTTCACCACCTTCCTTCACCTTCACCACCTTCCTTCACCTTCACCACCTTCTCTCTCCTTCACCACCTTCCCTCTCCTTCACCACCTTCCCTCTCCTTCACCAACTTCCCTTACCATCACCACCTTCCCTCACCTTCACCACCTTCCCTCACCTTCACCACCTTCCCTCACCTTCACCACCTTCCCTCTCCTTCACCACCTTCCCTCTCCTTCACCACCTTCCCTCACCTTCACCACCTTCCCTCACCTTCACCACCTTCCCTCACCTTCACCACCTTCCCTCACCTTCACCACCTTCCCTCACCTTCACCACCTTCCCTCACCTTCACCACCTTCCCTCACCTTCACCACCTTCCCTCACCTTCACCACCTTCCCTCACCTTCACCACCTTCCCTCACCTTCACCACCTTCCCACTCCATCACCACCTTCCCTCACCTTCCCTCACCGTCACCACCTTTCCTCACCGTCACCACCTTTCCTCACCGTCACCACCTTCCCTCACCGTCACCACCTTCCCTCACCTTCACCACCTTCCCTCACCTTCACTACCTTCCCTCACCGTCACCACCTTTCCTCACCGTCACCACCTTCCCTCACCGTCACCACCTTCCCTCACCTTCACCACCTTCCCTCACCTTCACCAACTTCCCTCACCATCACCACCTTCCCTCACCTTCACCACCTTCCCTCACCTTCACCACCTTCCCTCTCCTTCACCACCTTCCCTTCCTTCACCACCTTCCCTCTCCTTCACCACCTTCCCTCTCCTTCACCACCTTCCCTCTCCTTCACCACCTTCCCTCTCCTTCACCACCTTCCCTCCCCTTCACCACCTTCCCTCCCCTTCATCACCTTCACCACCTTCCCTCACCTTCACCTTCCCTCACCTTCACCACCTTCCCTCACCTTCATGCCTTTCACACTCCATCACCACCTTCCTTCACCTTCACTACCTTCCCTCTCCTTCACCACCTTCCCTCTCCTTCACCAACTTCCCTCACCATCACCACCTTCCCTCACCTTCACTACCTTCCCTCTCCTTCACCACCTTCCCTCTCCTTCACCACCTTCCCTCTCCTTCACCACCTTCCCTCTCCTTCACCACCTTCCCTCTCCTTCACCACCTTCCCTCTCCTTCACCACCTTCCCTCTCCTTCACCACCTTCCCTCACCTTCACCACCTTCCCTCTCCTTCACCACCTTCCCTCTCCTTCACCACCTTCCCTCTCCTTCACCACCTTCCCTCACCTTCACCACCTTCCCTCACCTTCACCACCTTCCCTCACCTTCACCACCTTCCCTCTCCTTCACCACCTTCCCTCTCCTTCACCACCTTCCCTCTCCTTCACCACCTTCCCTCTCCTTCACCACCTTCCCTCTCCTTCACCACCTTCCCTCACCTTCACTACCTTCCCACTCCTTCACCAACTTCCCTCACCTTCACCATCATCCCTCACCTTCACTACCTTCCCTCACCTTCACCACCTTCCCTCTCCTTCACCACCTTCCCTCTCCTTGACCACCTTCCCTCTCCTTGACCACCTTCCCTCACCTTCACCACCTTCCCTCTCCTTCACCACTTTTACCACCTTCCCTCCCCTTCACCACCTTCCCTCACCTTCACCACCTTCCCTCACCTTCTCTAACTTCCCTCACCTTCACCACCTTCCCTCACCTTCACCACCTTCCCTCACCTTCACCACCTTCCCTCACCTTCACCACCATCCCTCACCTTCACCACCATCCCTCACCTTCACCACCTTCCCTCACCTTCACCACCTTCCCTCACCTTCACCACCTTCCCTCTACCTCACCACCTTCCCTCTACTTCACCACCTTCCCTCACCTTCACCACGTTCCCACACCTTCACCACCTTCCCTCACCTTCACCACCTTCCCTCACCTTCACCACCTTCCCTCACCTTTACCACCTTCCCTCACCTTCACCACCTTCCCTCACCTTCACCACCTTCCCTCACCTTCACCACCTTCCCTCACCTTCACCACCTTCCCTCACCACCTTCCCTCACCTTCACCACCTTCCCTCACCTTCACCACCTTCCCTCACCTTCACCACCTTCCCTCACCTTCTCTAACTTCCCTCACCTTCACCACCTTCCCTCACCTTCACCACCTTCCCTCACCTTCACCACCTTCCCTCACCTTCACCACCATCCCTCACCTTCACCACCATCCCTCACCTTCACCACCTTCCCTCACCTTCACCACCTTCCCTCACCTTCACCACCTTCCCTCTACCTCACCACCTTCCCTCAACTTCACCACCTTCCCTCACCTTCACCACCTTCCCTCACCTTCACCACCTTCCCTCTACCTCACCACCTTCCCTCACCTTCACCACCTTCCCTCACCTTCACCACCATCCCTCACCTTCACCACCATCCCTCACCTTCACCACCTTCCCTCACCTTCACCACCTTCCCTCACCTTTACCACCTTCCCTCACCTTCACCACCTTCCCTCACCTTCACCACCTTCCCTCACCTTCACCACCTTCCCTCACCTTCACCACCTTCCCTCACCTTCACCACCTTCCCTCACCTTCACCACCTTCCCTCACCTTCACCACCTTCCCTCACCTTCACCACCTTCCCTCACCTTCACCACCTTCCCTCACCTTCACCACCATCCCTCACCTTCACCACCATCCCTCACCTTCACCACCTTCCCTCACCTTCACCACCTTCCCTCACCTTCACCACCTTCCCTCTACCTCACCACCTTCCCTCTACTTCACCACCTTCCCTCACCTTCACCACGTTCCCACACCTTCACCACCTTCCCTCACCTTCACCACCTTCCCTCACCTTCACCACCTTCCCTCACCTTTACCACCTTCCCTCACCTTCACCACCTTCCCTCACCTTCCCTCACCTTCACCACCTTCCCTCACCTTCACCACCTTCCCTCACCTTCACCACCTTCCCTCACCTTCACCACCTTCCCACTCCTTCACCACCTTCCCTCACCTTCACTCACCTTCACCACCTTCCCTCACCGTCACCACCTTTCCTCACCGTCACCACCTTCCCTCACCGTCACCACCTTCCCTCACCTTCACCACCTTCCCTCACCTTCACTACCTTCCCTCACCGTCACCACCTTCTCTCACCGTCACCACCTTCCCTCACCACCTTCCCTCACCTTCACCTTCCCTCACTGTCACCACCTTCCCTCACCTTCACCACCTTCCCTCACCTTCACTCACCTTCACCACCTTTCCTCACCGTCACCACCTTCCCTCACCGTCACCACCTTCCCTCACCTTCCCTCACCTTCACCACCTTCACTCACCTTCACTACCTTCCCTCACCGTCACCACCTTCCCTCACCTTCACCACCTTCCCTCACCTTCACCACCTTCACTCACCTTCACTACCTTCCCTCACCGTCACCACCTTCCCTCACCGTCACCACCTTCCCTCACCGTCACCACCTTCCCTCACCGTCACCACCTTCCCTCCCCTTCATCACCTTCACCACTTTCCCTCACCTTCACCACCTTCCCTCACCTTCACCACCTTCCCTCACCCCCTTCCCTCACCTTCACCACCTTCCCTCACCTTCACCACCTTCCCTCACCTTCACCACCTTCCCTCACCTTCACCACCTTCCCTCACCTTCACCACCTTCCCTCACCTTCACCACCTTCCCTCACCTTCACCACCTTCCCTCACCTTCACCACCTTCCCTCACCTTCACCACCTTCCCTACATCCCCTCTACACAAGGACTCAGTAGCCAAGTGTTTCTTTACCCTGTAGAATTCTAGATGCACGAAGGCGTTTACGTAAAATTTAAATATTAATAATATATTGAATATTCTGATATATATATACAACCTCCCATGCATATATATATATATATATATATATATATATATATATATATATATATATATATATATATATATATATAAATGCATGGGTATGTATGTATGTATATATGTATTGACGAGCCTTCACCGTAAGGACAGTGTCGTGGCTGGCTTGAGTGCTCAGCTTAGGCTATATACATGAAACATCAAAAATATTACTAGAAGATCTCTTAAGCTAGAGCTTAATGGCACCATAGTGGGGAAGTAGACCAGCGGCAGGAGACGCTTGGGGCACCTCACACCCCCTCACTCACCCCCTCACACTCACCCCCCCACACCTCACACACCCCTCACTCACACCTTACACACACCCCCTCACTCACACCCTCACTCATACCCCTCACACTCACCCCCTCACACACACACACCCCCTCACACACACACACCCCCCTCACACACACACACCCCCCTCACACACACACACACCCCTCACACACACACACACCCCTCACACACACACACACACCCCTCACACACACACACACCCCTCACACACACACACACCCCTCACACACACCCCTCACACACACACACACCCCTCACACACACACACACACACCCCTCACACACACACACACACACCCCTCACACACACACACACACACCCCTCACACACACACACACACACCCCTCACACACACACACACACACACCCCTCACACACACACACACACACCCCTCACACACACACACACACACCCCTCACACACACACACACACACCCCTCACACACACACACACACACACCCCTCACACACACACACACACACCCCTCACACACACACACACACACACCCCTCACACACACACACACACACCCCTCACACACACACACACACACACCCCTCACACACACACACACACACACACACCCCTCACACACACACACACACACCCCTCACACACACACACACACACCCCTCACACACACACACACACACCCCTCACACACACACACACACCCCTCTACACACACACACACCCCTCTACACACACACACACCCCTCTACACACACACACCCCTCTACACACACACACACCCCTCTACACACACACACACCCCTCTACACACACACACACCCCTCTACACACACACACACCCCTCTACACACACACACACACCCCTCTACACACACACACACCCCCCTCTACACACACACACACCCCCCTCTACACACACACACACCCCTCTACACACACACACACCCCTCTACACACACACACACCCCTCTACACACACACACACCCCTCTACACACACACACACCCCTCTACACACACACACACCCCTCTACACACACACACACCCCTCTACACACACACACACCCCTCTACACACACACACACCCCTCTACACACACACACACCCCTCTACACACACACACACCCCTCTACACACACACACACCCCTCTACACACACACACACCCCTCTACACACACACACACCCCTCTACACACACGCACACCCCTCTACACACACACACCCCTCTACACACACACACCCCTCTACACACACACACCCCTCTACACACACACCCCTCTACACACACACACCCCTCTACACACAGTACCGCACATGAGACTGCTATACAAACTTGAGAGGCAGGCAGGAGTAAGCGGAAAGGTCCTAGTATGGGTGAAGAACTACCTAACAGGAAGGAGCCAGAGGGTAATGGTAAGGGGCGAGAAGTCGGACTGGCGAACAGTAACAAGTGGAGTACCTCAAGGATCGGTGCTGGGACCAATCCTCTTTCTAATTTACGTAAATGATATGTTTACAGGAGTGGAATCATACATGTCAATGTTTGCAGATGACGCAAAATTAATGAGAAGAGTTGTGACAGACGAGGATTGTAGGATCCTCCAAGAGGACTTAAACAGGCTGCAGAGATGATCAGGGGAATGGCTACTGGAGTTTAACACCAGTAAATGTAAAGTTATGGAAATGGGATCAGGTGACAGGAGACCAAAGGGACAGTACACAATGAAGGAGAACAGCCTACCTGTAACGATTCGAGAAAGAGACCTGGGAGTGGATGTGACACCTAATCTAACTCCTGAGGCACATATAAATAGGATAACGACAGCAGCGTACTCTACACTGGCGAAAATTAGAACTTCATTCAGAAACCAAAATGAGGAGGCTTTTAGGGCGCTTTACACTGCCTACGTGAGACCAGTCTTAGAGTATGCCGCGCCGTCATGGAGCCCCCACCTGAAGAAACACATAAAGAAACTGGAGAAGGTTCAGAGGTTTGCGACGAGGCTTGTCCCAGAGTTACGAGGGATGGGATATGAAGAGCGGCTGAAGGAACTGAACCTTACAACACTAGAGAAAAGAAGGGAAAGAGGAGATATGATAGGGACATATAATCCTGCTCGATCCTGCAAGCACAAATAGGTGAGTACACACTCCCACACACACACACACACTCCCACACACACACACTCCCACACACACACTCCCACACACACACACACACACACACTCCCACACACACACTCCCACACACACACTCCCACACACACACTCCCACACACACACACACACTCCCACACACACTCCCACACACACACACACACTCCCACACACACACACACACTCCCACACACACACACTCCCACACACACACACACACTCCCACACACACACACACACTCCCACACACACACACACACTCCCACACACACACACACACTCCCACACACACACACACACACTCCCACACACACACTCCCACACACACACACACACACACACTCCCACACACACACACACACTCCCACACACACTCCCACACACACTCCCACACATATGGAAGTGATGTGGTGGAGGCTGACTCCATACACAGTTTCAAGTGTAGATATGACAGAGCCCGATAGGCTCATGAATCTGTACACCTGTTGATTGACGGTTGAGAGGCGGGACCAAAGAGCCAGAGCTCAACCCCCGCAAACACAACTAGGTGAGTACAACTAGGTGAGTACACTCCCACACACACACTCCCACACTCCCACACACACACTCCCACACACACACTCCCACACACACACTCCCACACACACACACACTCCCACACACACGCACACACACACTCCCACACACACACACACACACACACACACACACACACACACACACACTCCCACACACACTCCCACACACACACACACACTCCCATACACACACACACACACACACACACACACACTCCCACACACACACACACACTCCCAAACACACACACACACTCCCCCACACACACACACACTCCCACACACACACACACACACACACACCCCTCACGCACCGCCTCACTCACCCCTCACACACACCCTTCACACACTCCCCTCACTTACACCCTCTCACACACACCCTCACTCACATCCCTTCACACACACACACACACACACACTCCCACACATACACACACACACACTCCCACACACACACACACCCCTCACGCACCGCCTCACTCACCCCTCACACACATCCTTCACACACTCCCCTCACTTACACCCTCTCACACACACCCTCACTCACATCCCTTCACACACACACACACACACACACACACACACACACACACAAGAAAACCTGAGGGGGGTTGGTTTGAGGACACTCACTGTCTTACCTTAAAGCTGGTGGTGGTGGCGGGAGGAAGTAGTGTCTCCTGAAGGTGTCTCCACAGGACTGAGCCCCACACACAGCCTCCTGAAGGTATCTTCACAGGACTGAGCCCCACACACAGCCTCCTGAAGGTGTCTTCACAGGACTGAGCCCCACACACAGCCTCCTGAAGGTGTCTTCACAGGACTGAGCCCCACACACAGCCTCCTGAAGGTGTCTTCACAGGACTGAGCCCCACACACAGCCTCCTGAAGGTGTCTTCACAGGACTGAGCCCCACACACAGCCTCCTGAAGGTGTCTCCACAGGACTGAGCCCCACACACAGCCTCCTGAAGGTGTCTCCACAGGACTGAGCCCCACACACAGCCTCCTGAAGGTGTCTTCACAGGACTGAGCCCCACACACAGCCTCCTGAAGGTGTCTCCACAGGACTGAGCCCCACACACAGCCTCCTGAAGGTGTCTCCACAGGACTGAGCCCCACACACAGCCTCCTGAAGGTGTCTTCACAGGACTGAGCCCCACACACAGCCTCCTGAAGGTGTCTCCACAGGACTGAGCCCCACACACAGCCTCCTGAAGGTGTCTCCACAGGACTGAGCCCCACACACAGCCTCCTGAAGGTGTCTCCACAGGACTGAGCCCCACACCGCCCCTCCGAGGACACACAATCTTACCCACGCCACACAAATGGGAAAATACTAGAATATAGATTTTCGTTTCAACGTTAAGTAATATCCAGGCGAAACGCAATAGATTAATATTGTTTCAATATACAATGATCTCCAGAGCCAGGTGCTGGGACTCAGCGAATGAGTCTGAAGAACAGTAACGTGTAAATGTTCACAAAGAAAACGTCAATGTTCACAGGGTTCTTCGCGAAGAACCGTCAATCACAAATATGAGGGAGAGAAATAACTATGTTCGGGTAACAAAGAGGAGCGAACCTTGAGCACAGTTGGCTTGGGTGGTGTTGTGTGATGGCGTCCAGACGCACCACCACTCCCCCAACACCAACACACACACCACTGCAGCACGGAAGTGGGAGCAGAGAGAAAGGGAGTGGAGAGACCAAGAGAGCGGAGCGACGCGACTACTTCCCTCCACCGCCTAGTCAACACTGGCAGCCCGTACCCCAGGCAACCTCCACCTCGACCACCACACTGCCAGGCGGCGCCCTCTACCACACTCACTACCACAACTACCACCCCACCACACTCCGCTCTGCCAGGCGGCGCCCTCTACCACACTCACTACCACAACTACCACCCCACCACACTCCGCACTGCCAGGCGGCGCCCTCTACCACAACTACCACCCCACCACACTCCGCACTGCCAGGCGGCGCCCTCTACCACAACTACCACCCCACCACACTCCGCACTGCCAGGCGGCGCCCTCTACCACACTCACTACCACAACTACCACCCCACCACACTCCGCACTGCCAGGCGGCGCCCTCTACCACACTCACTACCACAACTACCACCCCACCACACTCCGCCCCACAACTACCACCCCACCACACTCCGCCCCACAACTACCACCCCACCACACTCCGCCCCACCACACTCCGCCCCACAACTACCACCCCACCACACTCACCCCCACAACTACCCCCCACCACACTCACCCCCACAACTACCCCCCACCACACTCACCCCCACAACTACCCCCCACCACACTCACCCCCACAACTACCTCCCACCACACTCACCCCCACAACTACCCCCCACCACACTCACCCCCACAACTACCACCCCATCACACTCACCCTCACAACTACCCCCCCTCCACACTCACCCCCACAACTATCACCCCACTCACCCCCACAACTACCCCCCACCACACTCACCCCCACAACTATCACCCCACTCACCCCCACAACTACCCCCCACCACACTCCGCCCCACAACTACCACCCCACCACACTCCGCCCCACAACTACCACCCCACCACACTCACCCCCACAACTACCACCCCACCACACTCACCCCCACAACTACCCCCACCACACTCCGCCCCACAACTACCACCCCACCACACTCCGCCCCACAACTACCACCCCACCACACTCACCCCCACAACTACCATCCCACCACACTCCGCCCCACAACTACCACCCCACCACACTCACCCCCACAACTACCACCCCACCACACTCCGCCCCACAACTACCACCCCACCACACTCACCCCCACAACTACCACCCCACCACACTCCGCCCCACAACTACCACCCCACCACACTCACCCCCACAACTACCACCCCACCACACTCACCCCCACAACTACCACCCCACCACACTCCGCCCCACAACTACCACCCCACCACACTCCGCCCCACAACTACCACCCCACCACACTCACCCCCACAACTACCATCCCACCACACTCCGCCCCACAACTACCACCCCACCACACTCCGCCCCACAACTACCACCCCACCACACTCACCCCCACAACTACCCCCACCACACTCACCCCCACAACTACCATCCCACCACACTCACCCCCACAACTACCACCCCTCCACTCTCACCCCCACAACTAGCTCCCCACCACACTCCGCCATACAACTACCCCCCACCACACTCACCCCCACAACTACCACCCCTCCACACTCACCCCCACAACTACCCCCCACCACACTCCGCCCTACAACTACCCCCCACCACACTCACCCCTGCTTGATGGGGTTCTGGGAGTTGTTCTACTCCCCAAGCTCGGCCCGAGGCCAGGCTTGACTTGTGAGAGTTTGATCCACCAGGCTGTTGCTTGGAGCGGCCCGCAGGCCCACACACCCACCACAGCCCGGTTGGTCCGGCACTCCTTGGACCCGTCTTACTGTACCTGTACCAAAGCCTGCCAACCTGATGCTTTTCGTCCCATCTCACTGACCAGTTGCATGTGCAAAACCGTTGAGAGAATGGTGCTTAATAGATTATTGTATAGAGTTAAAGAGCACATGTCACCTGATATCAATGGTTTCACACATGGTAAAAGTGTACACAACTGTATCACAACCTTTCTTACTGTTCATGGAGATAAAAGGCTCAAGTACACAACATTTCTTGATTTAAAAAATGTCTTTGATATTGATAATAGGGAAGTGATTATGTATGAATTAGCGAGAATGGATATAGGTGGACAATTATTACAATGGATACGAGGCTATCTTACCAACCGGAAGTCCTCTGCACTGTTCCAAGGCTACAAGAGTGAAATTAAATTAATGCAACTAGGTACCCCACAAGAAGGAGTACTCAGTCCTACCTTGTTTAATGTTCTAATTAATGCCTTACTAAAATCAGTCCCAACTAGTCCGGCAAACATCACTATCAGCTATGCAGATGACATCCTTGTACATACTAAAACCCACCGCGAAATGCAATCTTAAATTGTATACATACAGCTTGTGAGAGCCTTGGTCTTGTAATCAACGCTGCTAAAACTAAGGTATTTAACAGACAAATTGGCAACCGCAAAAGTGGACCACGAAAACTTAAGATAGACAACATACCAATAGACTATGTCTCTTCTTTCAAATACCTTGGAGTCTCTGTCCCTTGTACCTCAACGGCAGTCAATAAGTTACATCAACAATGTAGAGACAGACTCAAGGCTCTCAGAACTGTAGTGGGGTACAGCCCGAAATATGGTGTTAATATTATAATAGCAAAAATGATGTATTTAGCGTATATAAGGTCTCTGATATACTATCATGCACCAGCTTTAGTCCTGCAAAATGGCAAAAGTATTTAAAGTAAAAGTAAAATATTAGTCTGGAAAAAAATGCAAAATGAAGCATTCAGAATTATACTTGGCTGTCCTATAACTACCAAAGTTCTCAATATGCGGAAAGAATTAAATGTACTTAGCATTGGAGATATGGAATATTTGAAATTAATCTTATGATTGGACTAAAGCTTCTGCGTGATAACAAAAACAACATTGTGTCAGTTGAACTGTTAGAACACATGCGTAATGGAACCAGCGAGTCTAAAAGGATTCAAAGAACAGCCATTTGTATTAAAATCATGGGACTGCACGACGTATATACGGATGAAAGAGTACAGCACTTCCTTCCACCCTGGCAGATAGTACCTTTTGACATCCTGACGCCTGCATACCCCACCAAGAAACTAATCACAAACAACCCTCATGCTCAGCTTGCTGCTAAATTAAGCACCATAGAACACATACACAATATACAAGCTGAAAACATCATAACACAGACCATATACACTGATGTATATTGTCATATACTCAATTCAGCTACAGGGAGGGCAGGAAGTGCTGTTATTGCTCATCAGCCTGATGGCAGCACAATTCAAAGGAATATAAGAATTAGTAACTGGGTATCCACAATGCAAGCAGAGTTGGTAGCACTCGAAATTATTGACAACACTGAAGTAGACAGTTTAATAATTTCCGACTCCCTTTCCTCACTACGAGCAATAAACAGTTTGCAATCAAGTAATAACGTGCTTGTCTCAGGAGCCAGACATAGATATATAAGCATACTTAGCAATAGGGTAAATATAAAAATGTTGTGAATTCCTTCTCACATTGGCCTGCAGGAACGTAACAAAGTTGACGCCCTTGCTAAGGCTGCAGTAAATAAAGAGAGTATTGAACAGAATCTTGAGTTATCAAATAGGTCCCTTAAAAGTGTCATTAGACGAGAACTCCTAGATGAATTTGAAGAAAGTAGAACAGTGCAAACTGGAATTAGCAGGTCCATTGTTTATCACAATGAAATGTGTGAAGTAAAACATGTGTATGGGGCAAGTAACAAAGTCAGTAGACTTTTTTTTTTTATTTGCAGGGATATTCTTGCGTGGGCCCTAAGCCTCTGGCTGGCCCACTAAAAGTAAGTAGACTTACAGATGTTGTCACAGCTCGTATAAGACTTGGCTACAAGTATCTCTAGCAGTTCGGCTTATATAGGGATCTAGATGAAGTAAAGTGTAAAGTGTGTGGACAAAGACCGGGACACACGCCCGAACACTATATCTTGGATTGTAGTAAAATTGAGCCATTTAGAGATAAATCTAAGCTCACGATATATGATATGGCAACCTATCTTATTACCAAGAGAAAAATACCTGAAATCCTTGCACTGTATCAATATTTTGCTTCCAGTAGATAAACGACATATGAGATTAAGAAACAAGTAGTGTATTGCGAAGACCAATAATAAACAGCAGCTTCCCTATGACTCTGTGATATCTCCATTGTCAAACTATTATGTATTAGCGATAAGACCTACCATTCATGTATAACGTCTTACCGTAAATATATAGCTCTTGAAATAGAACATTCTCTGTAACTAGCTGACATTGTAACTATAAGGTGTGAACGACAGGTGAAATTGTTTATGCAATAATCTAAGATGAGGTCTGACAAAGACCTTTCATGCTATCTGTAATGCTTTTTGCGCTACCGCTCTCAGGATGAGTATGAGGTGCACAATAAACTAGCCGCCTTCGGCGGCAACACTCAAAATCTTTGGAGAAAACTATCTAGTTTTCTCTTGAAGATGTCCACGGTTGTTCCGGCAATATTTCTCATAGTCACTGTGAGGATGTTTAACAACCGCGGACCTCTGATGTTTATACAGTGTTCTCTGATTGTACACATGGCACCTCTGCTCTTCATTGGTTCTATTCTGCATTTTCTTCCATATCGTTCACTCCAGTACGTTGTTATTTTACTGTGTAGATTTAGAACCCTACCCCTCCAGTATTTTCCATGTGTATATTATTTGATATCTCTCGTCTTCGTTCTAGTGAGTACATTTGGAGAGCTTTGAGACGATCCCAATAATTTAAGTGCTTTATCGCGTCTATGCGTGCCGTATATGTTCTCTGTATTCCCTCGATTTCAGTAATCTCTCTTGCTCTGAAGCGGGAAGTGAGTACTGAGCAGTACTCAAGACGGGACAACACAAGTGATTTGAAGAGAAACACCATTATGATGAGATCCCTGGATTTGAAAGTTCTTGTAATCCGTCCTATCATTTTTCTGGATGAGGCAATATTTGCTTGGTTATGCTCCCTAAACGTTAGGTCGTCACACATCATTATTTCGAAATCCTTTACATGTTGCACTCCTACTATGCATACTATTCCTACTAAATTTGATTGTGTTTTTTTTTACCCTGTATTATGTTTAAGGTTCTCATTTTTACTGTATCTGAGTGCCTGGAATTTATCGCTGCTAGACATCATGTTATTTTTTGCTGACCAGTCGAAGACTTTATTAACATCTGCTCGTAGTTTTTCAATGTCTTCAGCAGAGGTAATTTCCATGCTGAATTTTGTGTCATCTGCAAAGGATGATACGATGCTGTGCCTTGTCTTTGCGTCTATATCTGATATGGGAATAAGGAAAAGCAGCGGTGCAAGGACTGTACCATGAGGTACAGAGCTTTTAACTGCGCTTGGACTTGATTTTATATGGTTGACTGTTTCTCGTTATGTTCTGTTCGACAGAAAACTGAGTATCTAGCGTCATTCCATGGTCCCATTTATCGAATGCCTTTGCGAAGTCTGTGTATGCCACATCGGCATTCAGTTTTTCTTCTAATTCCTCAGTGATTTTGTCGTTCTGATCAAGTAGCTGTGAGAGACATGATCTTCCTGCTCTAAATCCATGTTGGCCTGGGTTGTGGAGGTCATTGGTTTCCATGAAACTAGTTGACCTGACTCCTGATCTCTCTCTCAAATACTTTTATTATGTGGGACATTAGTGCAACTGGTCTATAATTCTGTGTCAATGCTTTGCTCCCTCCCTTGTATAGAGGGGCTATGACTGCTGATTTTAGCGCATGTGGTATCTCCACCATGTCCAAGCTCTTCGATCATAATATACTGAGTGTCTGTGCTACCGGCACTCTGCATTTCTTTATAAATATTGAATTCCATGAGTCTGGACCCGGGGCTGAGTACATGGGCATATTGTCAATTTCTCTTGCAAAATCTGCCACGCTCGTGTTGATATCATTTATATTTACAGGGGTTTGACAATCACGCATAAGGAAGTTGTCCGGATATTTAACTTTCATGCTGTTTAACGGAGTCCTAAACATGTCCTCATACTGCGTTTTTAGAATTTCACTAATTTCTTTGTTATCCTCAGTGTATGAAGACTGAGGTGCACCCCTCCACACTCCGCCCCACAACTACCACCTCACCACACTACCTCCCACAACAACTTGGGTGGCGGTGTCCGTGGTTCCTGGGTGGTGGTGTCCGTGGTTCCTGGGTGGTGGTGTCCGTGGTTCCTGGGTGGTGGTGTCCTTGGTTCCTGGGTGGTGGTGTCCATGGTTCCTGGGTGGTGGTGTCCGTGGTTCCTGGGTGGCGGTGTCCGTGGTTCCTGGGTGGTGGTGTCCATGGTTCCTGGGTGGCGGTGTCCGTGGTTCCTGGGTGGCGGTGTCCGTGGTTCCTGGGTGGCGGTGTCCGTGGTTCCTGGGTGGTGGTGTCCGTGGTTCCTGGGTGGCGGTGTCCGTGGTTCCTGGGTGGTGGTGTCCGTGGTTCCTGGGTGGTGGTGTCCGTGGTTCCTGGGTGGTGGTGTCCGTGGTTCCTGGGTGGTGGTGTCTGTGGTTCCTGGGTGGTGGTGTCCGTGGTTCCTGGGTGGTGGTGTCCGTGGTTCCTGGGTGGTGGTGTCCGTGGTTCCTGGGTGGTGGTGTCCGTGGTTCCTGGGTGGTGGTGTCCGTGGTTCCTGGGTGGTGGTGTCAATGGTTCTTTGGTGGTGGTGTCCGTTTTTCCTTGGTGGTGGCAAGGAATTTACTGGGTTTGCAAAGATGACAGATTAATGTTAGAGAACATAGCTAAACTGATGAAAAACATTCCCGAGTCAGAGATTATCATTCACAGACAAGTTACCAGTGATATATGCGGACTGGGAAAAGTCAACATTGGATAACGACCAAAACTCAGGAACAGATAGTTTAGAGAACTGCAGCAGTAGTGTGGAGGAAGAGGGTATTGTGGTACAAAATAACAGCAATATTGCAGAGCCAGATAATATAAACGATGAGAGCAACAGTGAGACAGAGTGCATAGATGAAGAAATTGGGACGAAAGACAGAGATAGCTCCAATAAAGAGGTAGACAAGACAGACACAGATATAAATACCTTGAAAAACGCAAAACCGGAACACATTTGCAAATTCTACGCTAAAGGAATATGCAAATATGGAAAATTAGGAGCAAAATGCCATTTTCTGCATCCTCGAAAATGCAGGAACATGTTGGCGAGGGGTTCATGCCGTTTTGGAACAGGGTGTAGATACTTCCACCCTAAATTATGTATATTTTCAATTAGGGACAAAAAATGCAACAATCTTCAGTGTCCGGAATTCCATGTGAGAGGTACAGAGCGTTATAGACGGGAAGATCAATATGACACTACTGGAAATTTTTTAGAGGAAGGCAGAAACAGAGTAGTAAATATAAGAGAGAGGAACAGTCAGATAGAACCACTACAGGATTACAGAGGGGAACAGAGATACCCACAAGACTGGAATACAAACTATCAACAAGTACACAGGTACTACACCACACAACACACGTACTACTACCAAAACTGGACGAATCACTTCCAAAACGACACACCCTGGACGCAAACACAGTGGCCTCCTTACCAGAGCCTCAGATATTAACACCAAGTAAGGCTTCCAGCACTTCCACTAACACGATAACATCATTTATATTTGCCAACATCCAGGGTATAAAAACACGCAAAACCAACAAAGTTCAATTTATAGATGGTCTCCTTCATGAGGCAAATGCAGTGTTTGCAGCCCTAACAGAAACCCACACAAAGGACTACCATGATGGAGAAATATGGATCTCAGAGTACAATCTTTTCAGATGTGATAGGAAACCCCGGCTTCAGGGTGGTGTCAGCCTCTACATCAAAGACACACTCATCTGTACTGAGCTGCTAAACACCTCAAATGATATGGTGGAAGTGCTGATAATCAAAATAGAGATTTTAAATGTAGTTATTGTCCTTGTATATAAGTCACCGGAGGCAAACCCTCAGCAGTTTAAAGACCAACTAATGAAAATAGAACACTGCTTGGAAAACCTCACAAATCCAGCTCCGAACATCATCCTGCTTGGGGACTTCAACCTACGGCACCTGAAATGGAAGCACCTGGCTAATACAGTAATATCAGAAAGAATACCAGGAAGTAGCCTAAATGAACAGGCACATGCAAATGACCTGCTACGGATGTGCGACAGGTTTGCCTTAAACCAGCAAATAGTAGAACCAACTAGGAAGGAGAACACGCTGGACCTCATTTTCACTAATAATGATGAATTGATCAGGAACATAATGATTACAAATACCTGTCACTCAGATCACAACTTAATTGAAGTTATGACAACCATGGGGAGTAGACCTTCAAAACCAGTGCAGATTCCCGGTGGAGGAGATTTCAGCAAATTCAACTTCAATAATAAACAGATAAACTGGGAGCAAATAAACCATGACTTCACAGAAAAAAACTGGGAAGAACAGCTAGAAAATGCAAATCTGAACCAGTGCCTGGAAAAAATAAGCTCAGTAGCACTAGAAATATGTTCAAACCGCCTACCTCTAAGAAAAAAGAGGAAGAGATGCAGATTGGAACGGGAACGTCGTTCCCTACATAGGCGAAGAAAACGAATCCCGGAACAACTTGAGAGTCGCACCCTATCTCAAGAACGGCGAAGAAGGTTAGGCAGAGAAATAGAAACAATTGAACGGAAGCTACAAGAATCATACAAAACCCAGGAGAGGCAAAGAGAGCAAAAGGCCATCAGTGAAATAAAAAGAAATCCGAAATATTTTTTCTACTATGCAAAATCAAGATCAAAAACCACATCTAGTATCGGGCCCCTGCGAAAGGGAGATGGAACTTTCACCGATGACAACAAAGAAATGAGCGAGCTACTGAGGACGCAGTACGACTCTGTTTTCAGCGAGCCATTAAACACACTAAAGATTGATAACACAAATGAATTTTTCATGGATACGATACCAACATCAAATCATATATCAGACGTCACCCCATCCCCACTGGATTTTGAAGAAGCCATAAACAGTATGCCTATGCACTCTGCACCAGGCCCGGATTCTTGGAATTCCATATTCATAAAGAACTGTAAAAAAACACTATCGCAGGCCCTCCACATTCTGTGGAGACAAAGCCTAGATACTGGCGTTATTCCTGATATACTTAAAACAGCAGAGATAGCACCACTTCATAAAGGAGGAAATAAGGCAGAGGCAAAAAATTACAAACCGATAGCACTAACATCGCACATCATGAAAAATTTTGAGAGAGTGCTAAGAAGTAAGATCACAAAATACATGGAATCACAGCAACTCCATAACCCCGGACAACATGGTTTCAGAACAGGGCGCTCTTGCCTGTCGCAGTTGCTGGACCACTATGATATGGCATTAGATGCTATGGAAGACAAACAAAACGAGGATGTAATTTACACAGATTTCGCAAAAGCCTTTGACAAATGTGACCATGGTGTTATTGCACATAAAATGCGTTCAAAAGGAATTACCGGAAAAATAGGCAGATGGATCTACAATTTCCTGACCAACAGAACCCAATGTGTAATAGTCAACAAAATAAAATCCAGCCCATCAACCGTGAAGAGCTCAGTCCCCCAGGGTACTATGCTTGCTCCAGTACTTTTTCTCATCCTCATTTCGGACTTAGACAAGAACACAACCTATAGCACTGTATCATCCTTTGCAGATGACACTAGGATCTTCATGAGAGTAGGCAACATAGAGGACACGGCGAACCTGCAGTCAGATGTAGATCAGGTCTTTCTATGGGCTACAGAAAATAATATGGTGATTAACGAAGATAAGTTCCAGCTCATGCGCTATGGAAAAAATGAAAATATAAAAACGGAAACCAGGTACAAAACTCAGGCAAATCATAACATAGAACGAAAAGGCAATGTAAAGGACCTGGGTGTACTCATGTCGGAAGACCTTACCTTTAAAGAACACAATAAAGTTGCCGTCACAACTGCAAGAAAAATGACAGGTTGGATAACAAGAACTTTTCACACTAGAGATGCTATACCGATGATGATACTTTTCAAAACGCTTGTGCTCTCTAGAGTGGAGTATTGCTGCACAATGAGAGCACCTTTCAAAGCTGGAGAAATTGCTGACCTGGAGAGCGTGCAGAGATGCTTTACTGCTAGAATCCACTCAGTAAAACATCTAAACTACTGGGACCGACTAAAGAGCCTAAATCTGTACTCCCTTGAGCGCTGGCGGGAGAGATACATAATAATTTACACGTGGAAAATGTTAAGAGGGGCTGGTCCCAAACCTGCACACAGAAATAACATCACATGAGACTAGGAGGCATGGCAGGATGTGCAGAATACCCCTGTTGAAAAGCGGAGGTGCAACAGGTACTCTGAGAGAGAACTTTATCAACATCAGAGGCCCGAGACTGTTCAACACGCTTCCACTACACATAAGGGGCATAACCGGCCGACCACTCATAGTGTTCAAGAGAGAACTGGATAAGCACCTCCAAAGGATACCTGATCACCCAGGCTGTGACTCATACGTCAGGCTGCGAGCAACCGCATCCAACAGCCTGGTTGATCAGTCCGGCAACCAGGAGGCCTGGTCGACGACCGGGCCGCGGGGACGCTAAGCCCGGAAGCACCTCAAGGTAACCTCAAGGTAGGTAAGGTGGTATTCTCCGTGGTTCCTGGGTGGTATTCTCCGTGGTTCCTGGGTGGTGGTGTCCGTGGTTCCTGCGTGGTGGTGTCCGTGGTTCCTGGGTGGCGGTGTCCGTGGTTCCTGGGTGGTGGTGTCCGTGGTTCCTGGGTGGTGGTGTCCGTGGTTGCTGAGTGGTGGTGTTCGTGGTTCCTGGGTGGCGGTGTCCGTGGTTCCTGGGTGGTGGTGTCCGTGGTTCCTTGGTGGTGGTGTCCGTGGTTCCTGGGTGGTCGTGTCCGTGGTTCCTGGGTGGCGGTGTCCGTGGTTCCTGGGTGGTGGTGTCCGTGGTTCCTGGGTTGTTATGTCCGTGGTTCCTGGGTGGTGGTGTCCGTGGTTGCTGAGTGGTGGTGTCCGTGGTTCCTGGGTGGTGGTGTCCGTGGTTCCTGGGTGGCGGTGTCCGTGGTTCCTGGGTGGTGGTGTCCGTGGTTCCTGGGTTGTTGTGTCCGTGGTTCCTGGGTGGTGGTGTCCGTGGTTCCTGGGTGGCGGTGTCCGTGGTTCCTGGGTGGTGGTGTCCGTGGTTCCTGGGTGGTGGTGTCCGTGGTTGCTGAGTGGTGGTGTCCGTGGTTCCTGGGTGGTGGTGTCCGTGGTTCCTGGATGGTGGTGTCCGTGGTTCCTGGGTGGCGGTGTCCGTGGTTCCTGGGTGGTGGTGTCCGTGGTTCCGGGGTGGTGGTGTCCGTGGTTCCTGGGTGGTGGTGTCCTTGGTGACTGGGCTGTTGTGTCCGTGGTTCTTGGGTGGCGGTGTCCGTGGTTCCTGGGTGGTGGTGTCTGTGGTTGCTGAGTGGTGGTGTCCGTGGTTCCTGGGTGGCGGTGTCCGTGGTTCTTGGGTGTAGTGTCGGTGGTTCCTGGGTGGCGGTGTCCGTGATTCCTGAGTGTAGTGTCCGTGGTTCCTGGGTGTCGGTGTCCGTGGTTCCTGGATGACGGTGTCCGCGGTTCCTTGGTGTAGTGTCCGTGGTTCCTGGGTTGTGGTGTCCGTGGTTCCTTGGTGGTGGCGGTCTGTTATTCTTGGGTGTTGGTGTTCGTGGTTCCTGGGTGGTGGTGTCCGTGGTTACTGGGTGGTGGTGTCCGTGGTTCCTGGGTGGTGGTGTCCGTGGTTCCTGGGTGGTGGTGTTCGTGGTTCCTGGGTTGTTGTGTCCGTGGTTCCTGGGTGGTGGTGTCCGTAGTTCCTGGGTGGTGGTGTCCGTGGTTCCTGGGTGTAGTGTCCGTGGTTCCTGGGTGTAGTGTCCGTGGTTCCTGGGTGATGCTGTCCATGGTTCCGGGGTGGTGGTGTCCGTGGTTCCTGGGAGGTGGTGTCCGTGGTTCTTTGGTGGTGGTGTCAGTGGTTCCTGGGAGGTGGTGTCCGTGGTTCCTTGGTGGTGGTGTCCGTGGTTCATTGGTTGTGGTGGCCGTGGTTCTTGGGTGGCGGTGTCCATGGTTCCTGGGCGGTGGTGTCCGTGGTTCCTTGGTGGTGGTGTCCATGGTTCATTTGTAGTGGTGGCTGTGGCTCCTGGGTGGTGGTGTCCATGGTTCCTGGGTGGCGGTGTCCGTGGTTCCTAGGTGTAGTGTCCATGGTTCCTGGGAGTAGTGTCCGTGGTTCCTGGGTGTCGGTGTCCATGGTTCCTGGGTGGCGGTGTCAATGGGTGTAGTGTCCGTGGTTCCTTGGTGGTGGTGTCCGTGGTTCCTTGGTTGTGTTGTCTGTGGTTCCTGGGTGGCGGTCTGTTGTTCTTTGGTGGTAGTGTCCGTAGTTCCTGGGTGATGCTGTCCGTGGTTCCTGGGTGGTGGTATCCGTGGTTCTTGAGCGGTGGTGTCCGTGATTCTTTGGTGGTGGTGTCAGTGGTTCCTGGGAGGTGGTGTCCGTGGTACCTTGGTGGTGGAGCCCGTGGTTCATTGGTAGTGGTGTCCGTGGCTCCTGGGTGGTGGTGTCCGTGGTTCCTGAGTGGTCGTGTCCGTGGTTCCTGGGTGGTGATGTCCGTGGTTCTATGGTGGTATTGTCCGTGGTTCCTTGGTGGTGGTGTCCGTAGTTCCATGGTGGTGGTGTCCGTGGTTCCTGGGTGGTGTCCGTGGTTCCGGGGTGGAGGTGTCCGTGGTTCATTGGTGGTTGTGTCCGTGGTTCCTGGGTGGTGGTGTCCTTGGTTCTTGGGTGGTACTCACCTAGTTGTGCTTGCGGGGGTTGAGCTCTGGCTTTTTGGTCCCGCCTCTCAACCGTCAATCAACAGGTGTACAGGTTCCTGAGCCTATTGGGCTCTATCATATCTACACTTGAAACTGTGTATGGAGTCAGCCTCCGCCACATTGCTTCCTAATGCATTCCATTTGTCAACCACACTGACACTAAAAAAGTTCTTTCTAATATCTCTGTGGCTCATTTGGGCACTCAGTTTCCACCTGTGTCCCCTAGTGCGCGTGCCCCTTGTGTTAAATAGCCTGTCTTTATCAACCCTGTCGATTCCCTTGAGAATCTTGAATGTGGTGATCATGTCCCCCCTAACTCTTCTGTCTTCCAACGAAGTGAGGTTCAATTCCCGTAGTCTCTCCTCGTAGCTCATACCTCTCAGCTCAGGTACTAGTCTGGTGGCAAACCTTTTAACCTTTTCCAGTTTAGTCTTATGCTTGACTAGATATGGACTCCATGCTGGAGCCGCATACTCCAGGATTGGTCTGACATATGTGGTATATAATGTTCTGAAAGATTCCTTACACAAGTTTCTAAAGGCCGTTCTTATGTTAGCCAACCTGGAATATGCTGCTGATGTTATCCTCTTGATATGAGCATCAGGGGACAGGTCTGGCGTGATATCAACCCCCAGGTGGTGGTTCCTGAGTGATGGTGTCCGTGGTTCCTGGATGGTGATGTCCGTGGTTCCTGGGTGGTGGTGTCCGTGGTTCCTGGGCGGTGGTGTCCGTGGTTCCTGGGTGGTGGTGTCCGTGGTTCCTGGGTGTAGTGTCTGTGGTTCCTGGGTGGTGGTGGCCGTGGTTCTTTGGTGGTAGTGTCCGTGGTTCCTGGGTGGTGGTGTCCGTGGTTCCTGGGTGGTGGTGTCCGTGGTTCCTGGGTGGTGGTGTCCGTGGTTCCTGGGTGGTGGTGTCGGTGGTTTTTGGGTGGTGGTGTCCGTGGTTCTTTGGTGGTGGTGTCCGTGGTTCCTGGGTGGTGGTGTCCGTGATTCTTGGGTGGTGGTGTCCGTGGTTCCTGGGTGGTGGTGTCCGTGGTTCCTGGGTGATGGTGTCCTTGGTTCCTTAGTGGTGGTGTCCGTGGTTCCTGGGTGGTGGTCTCCGTGGTTCCTGGGTGGTGGTGTCCGTGGTTCCTGGGTGGTGGTCTCCGTGGTTCCTGGGTGGTGGTGTCCGTGGTTCCTGGGTGGTGGTGTCCGTGGTTCCTGGGTGGTGGTGTCCGTGGTTCTTTGGTGGTGGTGTCCGTGGTTCCTGGGTGGTCCGTGTCCATTGTTCCTGGGTGGTGGTGTCCGTGGTTCCTGGGTGGTGATGTCCGTGGTTCCTGGGCGGAGTTGTCCGTGGTTCCTGGGTGGCGGTGTCCGTGGTTCCTGGGTGGTGGTGTCCGTGGTTCCTGGGTGGTAGTGTCCGTGGTTCCTGGGTGGTGGTGTCCGTGGTTCCTGGGTGGCGGTGTCCGTGGTTCCTGGGTGGCGGTGTCCGTTGTTCCTGGGTGGTGATGTCCGTGGTTCTTGGGTGGTGGTGTCCATGGTTCCTGGGTGGTGGTGTCCGTGGTTCCTAGGTGGTAGTGTCCGTGGTTCCTGGGTGGTGGTGTCCGTGGTTCCTGGGTGGTGGTGTCCGTGGTTCCTGGGTGGTGATGTCCGTGGTTCCTGAGTGGCGGTGTCCGTGGTTCCTGGGTGGTGATGTCCGTGGTTCCTGGGTGGTGGTGTCCGTGGTTCCTGGGTGGCGGTGTCCGTGGTTCCTGGGTGGCGGTGTCCGTGGTTCCTGGGTGGTGATGTCCGTGGTTCTTGGGTGGTGGTGTCCATGGTTCCTGGGTGGTGGTGTCCGTGGTTCCTGGGTGGTGGTGTCCGTGGTTCCTGGGTGGTGGTGTCCGTGGTTCTTGGGTGGTGGTGTTCGTGGTTCCTGGGTGGTGGTGTCCGTGGTTCTTGGGTGGTGGTGTTCGTGGTTCCTGGGTGGTGGTGTCCGTGGTTCTTGGGTGGTGGTGTCTGTGGTTCCTGGGTGGTGGTGTCCGTGGTTCCTGGGTGGTGGTGTCCGTGGTTCCTGGGTGGTGGTGTCCGTGGTTCCTGGGTGGTGGTGTCCGTGCTTCCTGGGTGGTGATGTCCGTGGTTCCTGGGCGGAGGTGTCCGTGTTTCCTTGGTGGTAGTGTCTGTGGTTCCTGGGTGGTGGTGTCCGTGGTTCCTGGGTGGTGGTGTCCGTGGTTCCTGGGTGGTGGTGTCCGTGGTTCTTGGGTGGTGGTGTCCGTGGTTCCTGGGTGGTGGTGTCCGTGGTTCTTGGGTGGTGGTGTTCGTGGTTCCTGGGTGTCGGTGTCCGTGGTTCCTGGGTGGCGGTGTCCGTGGTTCCTGGGTGGTGGTGTCCGTGGTTCCTGGGTGGTGGTGTCCGTGGTTCTTGGGTGGTGGTGTTCGTGGTTCCTGGGTGTCGGTGTCCGTGGTTCCTGGGTGGCGGTGTCCATGGGTGTAGTGTCCGTGGTTCCTGGGTGTAGTGTCCGTGGTTCCTTGGTGGTGGTGTCTGTGGTTCCTGGGTGGCGGTGTCTGTTGTTCTTGGGTGGTGGTGTCCGTGGTTCTTTAGTGATGGTGTCAGTGGTTCCTGGGTGGTGGTGTCTGTGGTTCCTGGGTGGTGGTGTCCGTGCTTCCTGGGTGGTGATGTCCGTGGTTCCTGGGCGGAGGTGTCCGTGTTTCCTTGGTGGTCGTGTCCGTGGTTCCTTGGTGGTGGTGTCTGTGGTTCCTGGGTGGTCGTGTCCGTGGTTCCTGGGTGGTGGTGTCCGTGGTTCCTGGGTGGTGGTGCCCGTGGTTCCTGGGTGGTGGTGTCCGTGGTTCCTGGGTGGTGGTGTCTTTGGTTCCTGGGTGGTGGTGTCCGTAGTTCCTGGGTGGTGGTGTCCGTGGTTCCTGGGTGGTGGTGTCCGTGGATCCTGGGTGGTGGTGTCCGTGGTTCCTGGGTGGTGGTGTCTTTGGTTCCTGGGTGGCGGTGTCCGTGGTTCCTGGGTGGTGGTGTCCGTGGTTCCTGGGTGGTGGTGTCCATGGTTCCTGGGTGGCGGTGTCCGTGGTTCCTGGGTGGTGGTGTCCATGGTTCCTGGGTGGTGGTGTCCGTGGTTCCTGGGTGGTGGTGTCCGTGGTTCCTGGGTAATGGTGTTCGTGGTTCCTGGGTGGTGGTGTCCGTGGTTCCTGGGTTGTTGTGTCCTTGGTTCCTTAGTGGTGGTGTGTGTGGTTCTTGGGTGGCGGTGTCCATGGTTCCTGGGTGGTGGTGTCCATGGTTCCTGGGTGGTGGTGTCCGTGGTTCCTGGGTGGTGGTGTCCGTGGTTCCTGGGTGGTGGTGTTTGTGGTTCCTGGGTGGTGGTGTCCATGGTTCCTGGGTGGCGGTGTCCGTGGTTCCTTGGTGGTGGTGTCCGTGGTTCCTGGGTGGTGGTGTCCGTGATTCTTTGGTGGTGGTGTCAGTGGTTCCTGGGTGGTGGTGTCCGTGGTTCCTGGGTGGTGGTGTCCGTGGTTCCTGGGTGGTGGTGTCAGTGGTTCCTGGGTGGTGGTGTCCGTGGTACCTTGGTGGTGGAGCCCGTGGTTCATTGGTAGTGGTGTCCGTGGCTCCTGGGTGGTGGTGTCCGTGGTTCCTGGGTGGTGGTGTCCGTGGTTCTTTGGTGGTATTGTCCGTGGTTCCTTGGTGGTGGTGTCCGTAGTTCCATGGTGGTGGTGTCTGTGGTTCCTGGGTGGTTGTGTCTGTGGTTCTTTGGTGGTATTGTCCGTGGTTCCATGGTGGTGGTGTCCGTGGTTCCTGGGTGGTGGTGTCCGTGGTTCTTTGGTGGTATTGTCCGTGGTTCCTTGGTGGTGGTGTCCGTAGTTCCATGGTGGTGGTGTCCGTGGTTCCTGGGTGGTGGTGTCCGTGGTTCTTTGGTGGTATTGTCCGTGGTTCCATGGTGGTGGTGTCCGTGGTTCCTGGGTGGTGGTGTCCGTGGTTCCTGGGTGGTGGTGTCCGTGGTTCCATGGTGGTGGTGTCCGTGGTTCATTGGTGGTGGTGTCAGTGGTTCCTGGGTGGTGGTGTCCGTGATTCTTTGGTGGTGGTGTCAGTGGTTCCTGGGTGGTGGTGTCCGTGGTTCCTGGGTGGTGGTGTCCGTGGTTCCTGGGTGGTGGTGTCCGTGGTTCCTGGGTTGTGTCCGTGGTTCCTGGGTGGTGGTGTCCGTGGTTCCTGGGTGGTGTCCGTGGTTCCGGGGTGGAGGTGTCCGTGGTTCATTGGTGGTTGTGTCTGTGGTTCTGGGTGGTGGTGTCCTTGGTTCTTGGGTGGTACTCACCTAGTTGTGCTTGCGGGGGTTGAGCTCTGGCTTTTTGGTCCCGCCTCTCAACCGTCAATCAACAGGTGTACAGGTTCCTGAGCCTATTGGGCTCTATCATATCTACACTTGAAACTGTGTATGGAGTCAGCCTCCGCCACATTGCTTCCTAATGCATTCCATTTGTCAACCACACTGACACTAAAAAAGTTCTTTCTAATATCTCTGTGGCTCATTTGGGCACTCAGTTTCCACCTGTGTCCCCTAGTGCGCGTGCCCCTTGTGTTAAATAGCCTGTCTTTATCAACCCTGTCGATTCCCTTGAGAATCTTGAATGTGGTGATCATGTCCCCCCTAACTCTTGTCTTCTAACGAAGTGAGGTTCAATACCCGTAGTCTCTCCTCGTAGCTCATACCTCTCAGCTCGGGTACTAGTCTGGTGGCAAACCTTTTAACCTTTTCCAGTTTAGTCTTATGCTTGACTAGATATGGACTCCATGCTGGTGCCGCATACTCCAGGATTGGTCTGACATATGTGGTATATAATGTTCTGAAAGATTCCTTACACAAGTTTCTAAAGGCCGTTCTTATGTTAGCCAACCTGGAATATGCTGCTGATGTTATCCTCTTGATATGAGCTTCAGGGGACAGGTCTGGCGTGATATCAACCCCCAGGTGGTGGTTCCTGAGTGATGGTGTCCGTGGTTCCTGGATGGAGATGTCCGTAGTTCCTGGGTGGTGGTGTCCGTGGTTCCTGGGTGTAGTGTCTGTGGTTCCTGGGTGGTGGTGTCCGTGGTTCCTGGGTGGTGGTGGCCGTGGTTCCTGGGTGGTGGTTGCCGTGGTTTTTTGGTGGTAGTGTCCGTGGTTCCTGGGTGGTGGTGTCCGTGGTTCCTGGGTGTAGTGTCTGTGGTTCCTGGGTGGTGGTGTCCGTGGTTCCTGGGTGGTGGTGTCCGTGGTTCCTGGGTGGTGGTGTCCATAGTTCCTTGGTGGTGGTGTCGGTGGTTTTTGGGTGGTGGTGTCGGTGGTTCTTTGGTGGTGGTGTCCGTGGTTGCTGGGTGGTGGTGTCCGTGGTTGCTGGGTGGTGGTGTCCGTGGTTGCTGGGTGGTGGTGTCTGTGGCTCCTGGGTAGTGGTGTCCGTGGTTCCTGGGTGGTGGTGTCCGTGATTCTTGGGTGGTGGTGTCCGTGGTTCCTGGGTGGTGGTGTCCGTAGTTCCTTGGTGGTGTTGTCCGTGGTTCTTTGGTGGTGGTGTCCGTGATTCTTTGGTGGTAATGTCCGTGGTTCCTGGGTGGTGGTGTCCATGATTCTTTGGTGGTAATGTCCGTGGTTCCTGGGTGGTGGTGTCCGTGGTTCCTGGGTGATGGTGTCCTTGGTTCCTTAGTGGTGGTGTTCGTGGTTCCTGGGTGGTGGTGTCCGTGGTTCCTGGGTGGTGTTGTCCGTGGTTCTTTGGTGGTGGTGTCCGTGGTTCCTTGGTGGTGGTGTCTGTGGTTCCTGGGTGGTCCGTGTCCATTGTTCCTGGGTGGTGGTGTCCGTGGTTCCTGGGTGATGATGTCCGTGGTTCCTGGGCGGAGGTGTCCGTGGTTCCTGGGTGGCGGTGTCCGTGGTTCCTGGGTGGTAGTGTCCGTGGTTCCTGGGTGGTGGTGTCCGTGCTTCCTGGGTGGTGATGTCCGTGGTTCCTGGGCGGAGGTGTCCGTGGTTCCTGGGTGGCGGTGTCCGTGGTTCCTGGGTGGTGGTGTCCATAGTTCCTTGGTGGTGGTGTCGGTGGTTTTTGGGTGGTGGTGTTGGTGGTTCTTTGGTGGTGGTGTCCGTGGTTGCTGGGTGGTGGTGTCCGTGGTTGCTGGGTGGTGGTGTCCGTGCTTCCTGGGTGGTGATGTCCGTGGTTCCTGGGCGGAGGTGTCCGTGGTTCCTGGGTTGTTGTGTCCGTGGTTCCTGGGTGGTGGTGTCCGTGGTTCCTTGGTGGTGGTGTCCGTGGTTCTTGGGTGGTGGTGTTCGTGGTTCCTGGGTGTCGGTGTCCGTGGTTCCTGGGTGGCGGTGTCCATGGGTGTAGTGTCCGTGGTTCCTGGGTGTAGTGTCCGTGGTTCCTGGGTGGTGGTGTCCATGGTTCTTTGGTGGTGGTGTCCGTGGTTCCTTGGTGGTGGTGTCTGTGGTTCCTGGGTGGTGGTGTCTGTGGTTCCTTGGTGGTGGTGTCCGTGGTTCCTGAGTGTAGTGTCCGTGGTTCCTTGGTGGTGGTGTCTGTGGTTCCTGGGTGGTGGTGTCCGTGGTTCCTGAGTGTAGTGTCCGTGGTTCCTTGGTGGTGGTGTCTGTGGTTCCTGGGTGTCGGTCTGTTGTTCTTGGGTGGTGGTGTCCGTGGTTCCTTAGTGGTGGTGTCCGTGGTTCCTGGGTGGTGGTGTCCGTGGTTTCTGGGTGATGGTGTCCGTGGTTCCTGGGTGGCGGTCAGTTGTTTTTGGGTGGTGGTGTCCGTGGTTCTTTGGTGGTGGTGTCCGAGGTTCCTGGGTGATGCTTTCCTTGGTTCCTGGGTGGTGGTGTCCGTGGTTCCTGGGTGGTGGTGTCCGTGGTTCTTTGGTGGTGGTTCAGTGGTTCCTGGGAGGTGGTGTCTGTGGGTCCTTGGTGGTGGTGTCCATGGTTCATTGGTGGTCGTGTCTGTGGCTCGTGGGTGGTGGTGTCCGTGGTTCCTGAGTGGTGGTGTCCACGGTTCCTTGGTGGTGGTGTCTGTGGTTCCTGGGTGGTTCTGTCCATGGTTCCTGGGTGGTGGTATCCGTCGTTCTTGGGTGGTGGTGTCCGTGGTTCCTGGGTGGTGGTGTTCGTGGTTCCTGGGTGATGATGTCCGTGGTTCCTGGGCGGAGGTGTCCGTGGTTCCTGGGTGGCGGTGTCCGTGGTTCCTGGGTGGTAGTGTCCGTGGTTCCTGGGTGGTGGTGTCCGTGCTTCCTGGGTGGTGATGTCCGTGGTTCCTGGGCGGAGGTGTCCGTGGTTCCTGGGTGGCGGTGTCCGTGGTTCCTGGGTGGTGGTGTCCATAGTTCCTTGGTGGTGGTGTCGGTGGTTTTTGGGTGGTGGTGTTGGTGGTTCTTTGGTGGTGGTGTCCGTGGTTGCTGGGTGGTGGTGTCCGTGGTTGCTGGGTGGTGGTGTCCGTGCTTCCTGGGTGGTGATGTCCGTGGTTCCTGGGCGGAGGTGTCCGTGGTTCCTGGGTTGTTGTGTCCGTGGTTCCTGGGTGGTGGTGTCCGTGGTTCCTTGGTGGTGGTGTCCGTGGTTCTTGGGTGGTGGTGTTCGTGGTTCCTGGGTGTCGGTGTCCGTGGTTCCTGGGTGGCGTTGTCCATGGGTGTAGTGTCCGTGGTTCCTGGGTGTAGTGTCCGTGGTTCCTGGGTGGTGGTGTCCATGGTTCTTTGGTGGTGGTGTCCGTGGTTCCTTGGTGGTGGTGTCTGTGGTTCCTGGGTGGTGGTGTCTGTGGTTCCTTGGTGGTGGTGTCCGTGGTTCCTGAGTGTAGTGTCCGTGGTTCCTTGGTGGTGGTGTCTGTGGTTCCTGGGTGGTGGTGTCCGTGGTTCCTGAGTGTAGTGTCCGTGGTTCCTTGGTGGTGGTGTCTGTGGTTCCTGGGTGTCGGTCTGTTGTTCTTGGGTGGTGGTGTCCGTGGTTCCTTAGTGGTGGTGTCCGTGGTTCCTGGGTGGTGGTGTCCGTGGTTTCTGGGTGATGGTGTCCGTGGTTCCTGGGTGGCGGTCAGTTGTTTTTGGGTGGTGGTGTCCGTGGTTCTTTGGTGGTGGTGTCCGAGGTTCCTGGGTGATGCTTTCCTTGGTTCCTGGGTGGTGGTGTCCGTGGTTCCTGGGTGGTAGTGTCCGTGGTTCTTTGGTGGTGGTTCAGTGGTTCCTGGGAGGTGGTGTCTGTGGGTCCTTGGTGGTGGTGTCCATGGTTCATTGGTGGTCGTGTCTGTGGCTCGTGGGTGGTGGTGTCCGTGGTTCCTGAGTGGTGGTGTCCACGGTTCCTTGGTGGTGGTGTCTGTGGTTCCTGGGTGGTTCTGTCCATGGTTCCTGGGTGGTGGTATCCGTCGTTCTTGGGTGGTGGTGTCCGTGGTTCCTGGGTGGTGGTGTTCGTGGTTCCTGGGTTATGGTGTCCGTGGTTCCTGGGTGGTGTAATATCAGTGAGAGTGTCTAACACTCCATCATGTAAATTGTCATATTGATGGTGAGGTAAAATTATAAGTTTAGTTATGATGTGGTAAAAGTATAGGATTTTTTGTTTCCAAATGAATCTCTGCATGATGCAGACGTATTCCACACCTTAATATATTGTAGTTATTTAAATCATACCAAATGCCCAGAAACTTAGTCAGCTTATCTGGAAGATTCTCATATTCACTCCTATAAGTCTCTTGTTGAGCTCGTATTATCCAGTATTTGATAGGACTGGGAAATCGATGTTTGATTCCTATCTTGTTGAGAAAGTCAAATACGATTTCTGTTACTCTCAGTAACTTACCTAAACTAGAGTAACGATGAGGATTGATAGCCAAAGACCGAGGAGACTCTAGTTCCACCGTGGATGTAGTGATGTTGGTCACTATGGCTTGTGGCTTTTGTTTAGGCCACTGACCACTAATCAGCCATGGCGGTTCATTAACCCACATCTGAGCTTTAACTAACAGTTTTAATGTTAAACCTCTTGATAGGTAATCGGCTGGATTGTCCTTAGCCGGGACATGTTGCAATGTATATCCAGCAGATAGTTCATGTATTTCCTTAACTCGGTTACTAACGTAGGGAGTCTTGTTGATATTATTTCTTACCCAATGTAAGATTGCCTCATTGTCTGACCACATTACTATCTCACCAAAGTTAATATTACTGAGTGTCTTGGTCAGGCAATGAACTAACCTTACTCCTACTAGTAAGGCAGTTAACTCCATTTGAGGTAAGGACCTCTTTTTAATTGGAGCCACTCTTGCCTTTGAAGTAAGTAGAAAGGATTGTTGTGTGTTAACTAATAGGCTGCTGCACCATACGCTTTGCCTGAGGCATCACACAACACATGTAAATCGGTGGCTAAGTTCTGTCCTAAGGCGTTACGTGGAAATTTCAGAACACTTAGTTTATTGAAATCCTTAGTTAATATCTGCCATTTGTCTTGCAGCTCAATTGGTAACGGATCATCCCAACCCATATTTTTCTGCCAGCGCTCCTGCATGAGGAGTTTACCCGTAATTAAAATAGGACTAAGCAAGCCCAAAGGGTCAAATGGTTGACTGATATATGAGAGTAACTTTCTCATGGTTAGAGGTGATTTGTTAGTTTCCACTGACTTGACATTCAACTCGTCAGTAGATGTATTCCATTCCATGCCTAGAACCTTTAATTTACTAGGTACCTGATAGTCGGGAAATTCTTTCTTGATTATCTGGTTTAATTGTTGGTTATTAGAAGCCCACGACTGTAATGGCATATTGGCTCCTAGCAATTAACGATTAGCCTCATGGTAAATTTCTACCAATTTATTTTCATTATTAGTTGTTTCCTGGAAGTTGTCCACGTACAGGTTGTTACTAATTTCAGCCTGATAGGAACTCTTAGATTTTTTGAAATGTGTATCCAAGGTAGCTTGGAGTAAAAATGGTGATGACGTGGCTCCGAATAGTACTGAAGCAAATCGGTAGGTGATGATGTTACTATTAGGATCTTGCGGATCCTTTACCCAGAGAAATTTAGTAAAGTCACGATCCTCCTTTTGCAAGCCTACTCTAAAAAAAAGCTTTACTGATATCTGCAGTATAGGCAAAAATGCCAGAGCGGAATCGTAACAGTACATCTTGTAGCCTTTGTGTTAGGCTAGGTCCAGTTTGTAGACAATCATTTAATGATACGCTGTCTGCCCTTATTTTGGCACTGCAGTTGAAGACTATTTTTATTGGTGTCGTCACTGACTCTTTCATGACAGCATGATGTGGTAAATAATGACCTGTTTTATGGTCATCTTTATCAACAATGTCTATAAATTTATTGTTAAGTTGTTGTTGTATCAATTCATGATTCAGTTTCAGTTTATCGGGTTGTTTCTGAAACCTAACTAACTGAGATTTTAATTGGGATCCTGCCATAAAATAATTTACTGGAAGTTGTGAATGATTGAACTTCCATAGCAGCTTCACCCAATACTGTTTTTCTTTGTACACAACAGTATCAAGATATTGCTGATAAGTCCATGTGTCGTCTGGACTAGGTCTTTCAGGGACTATACTCAAGGTTTCTAAATCCCATAATTTATGTCCGGGGGCACTAGACTCATCATCCTCAGATATGTCTCTGATCTGTAGGGGTGACTGTTCAGAGCCTAGTAACGCCACTGTAGAATTATTTGGTTGTTTGACAGTTGATGTAGAATTTTGCTGGAAAAGCACCGGTCCTGTTAACAACTTACCTCCAGCCGATAACAACAAATTCATACTTTGTTGTCTAGTGTATCCAGTTATAAATCTATAATAGTAATCAGCTCCAATAAGGATCCCAACATCACTGAGACAACCTGAATCTATTTTGTAATCAGCTAGCCTCATGCTGCTACGTTTGAGATGTTTAGCTATGTGACTAAGACCCGTAACCTGTAAATCAGAAGGGATCATGTCCACAACTACTGCTTATATTGGGCTGATATAGCCTCCTAGACGTACCAACAATTTAACAACTTAGTAGTCACGAGGTCCACTTTTTGTCAAGAATCCAGAGATAATTAACTTCACCCAATTAGCAGGTTTCAATTTCAACTGTTCAACTAAGTGTTGTGTAATAAAGGTCTTCTGTGAACCTTGGTGAAAAAGATCACGAGAGTTAATCCTAGATTTCTTGTTTATTAATTTTAATTAAGCCGTGGGCAATGTAGTGGTATTACCCGACTCAGTTGCAAGTACATTTATTTCCTGATGCACCTTGCATTATTGTACTCATGTAGAATTAGTAGAGTCCTTATGAGGATTCGTTGATTTTGATTGGGCCTTTCTACACATGGCGTATTGATGAACATTTTTGTTGCACTTGTTGCACAAACGTAAGGTGACCGTACAGTTGTTAGGGTCATGAGAACCCGTGCACTTTGTGCATCTGTGTAATTCTTGCAGCCGTTTAATCCTAGAACTACTGTTGGGGTAGGTATTACACTTGTAAGTAAGATTTTCCTGCTCACAGAACAAACACTTTCTCTTGTAGGATTTGTTGTCTTAGTAGGCGTATCGACTACAGTTTCAGAGGGAGTTACAGTATAAATTCCTGTTACTACTTTTATTTCTAGTGAAGGGAGTAGATTTAGGTTTGTGTTTATTGGACTTAATTAAAGTCGATTTTGAGTTTGCTGAATTCTCAGCATTAGGCTGCTTGGATTCTGGTTTAATCCAATCATGAGTCTTTAGTTTATTAACCATGATTCTTAGTCCCTCAAATATTTGATTGAGAGAGTGAATCTCAGTTTTGTAATGAGAGCAGATTTCTGCTAAAACATTACGAGGAAGTTTCCTCTGGATAAGTAACTTAATCGACCATTCGGAAGCTGATACATTAACTTCAGTATCTAAGGCTTTCACAAGAGACTCTACTTCCAACCTGAAGTTCTGAAGGTAGTCTGGTCGGTTACTTGGTGAATTCAAATCTAATAACTTATAATACAATTTAGCTACACTTAACTCTTTGTTGCAGTAATTGACCTCCAACAGTTGTATAGCTATATCATAATTACTCTCAGTGAGAGATAAGTTGGTTACTACCTTCTTAACCTCCCCTTTCAGAAGGCTGTGAAGGTAAGAAAATTTAGACACCTTATCAATAGAAGTCTTTGAATGAATATGGACATTAAATGATGTCCAAAATGTATCCAAGTTTTCTTCATCCAGTCCAGCAAAAGTAGGCAAGTCTAAAGAAGGTAAATGAGCCTATGCCTGCAATACATTGGGTTGAGATACAGTCACTTTTAGATTCACTTTATGTTTTTCTACTAAATCAAGTAGAACATTAAACTTATCCTGGGTCTCATCTTCGTATTGAGATGTTTCTGCTATGGTTTTGTCTATTTCAGCAGGATCAATGTCTGCAGCATTTAGTACATTGATGTAAGACACAATCATAGACTTGATCAAATTTACAATCAGCTACTCTCAGAGATACCTCTAATTTATGGTAATCAACAGAAGTTGCCTTTTATAAGGTTTCAGACTCATTAAGCAGTCTAGTTAAATGGCCTTTAAGACCTGTTAAGGTTCTCCTCAGCTTCTCAGGAGTAGCCATGGTTACAGTATGTTCAAGTTTTGTCGGATTTGAATAAGTGTTATTGAGGTAACTTGAATACTTGCTCATTTACTTGCAAGTATTGTGAGGATAGCCTAATATATTTGACTAGGCTATGCACTACCCTGTTTGGAGGTTGTATTTACCTACCTAATAATGAGTAATTAATATTTGAGTAGTACTTGAATGTCACTATTGGAGTTCGTTTGGCTAGCTCTTCTTTATCACCATTCGATGAGATAGTGGTATTCACTTAAAAAATATACACGAAATAATATGGTAAATTACACAAAAAATATTTTTAGATCCCTCCCTGTTTAGGGTCAGCACAACTGTAAATAATGTATAATGAGAATAGGTCCCACCCTGTTTAGAGTAAGCACAATAGTAAATAATGAATAATGAGACAACCCGTTCTCGCACTTTCTTACAGTCAATATTGACTTATTAAATACGTACAAATGTGACATACTAAACATACTAGTTTACCTTGAAAAGCTTCATAGAAAACACCGACCTTACCTAACCTTCTTAGTATGTTAAGATAAGCATCTTATTGCTTCGTAATTGCAATTATTACTTAACCTATACCTATAATAGGTTAAGTAATAATTGTAATTATGAAGCAAAAAGATGCTTATCTTAACATACTAAGAAGGTTAGGTAAGGTCGGTGTTTTCTATGAAGCTTTTCAAGGTAAACTAGTATGTTTAGTATGTCACATATGCACGTATTTAATAAGTCAATATTGACTATACGAAAGTGCGAGAATGGGTTGAAAGAGAATAGGTCCCACCCTGTTTAGGGTCAGCACAATAGTAAATAATATATAGTAGTACTGTCTGGTACTAGTGTCTAGTTGAAATAATTCCTACTTAGGAAATTACTAAATTATTTAGTCTGCACTTGTACAAACCTTAGTCTAAAAATATCCTACCTAATAAAGGTTGGCATAAATGTAATTGATGGTGCAATAATGTAAATATAATTGTGCTGTGTTTTTGGGATTTTTGTAGTTTTGTTATATAGATTAGGTGCACTTAAACACAAGTGATATTATAAATATATATTTACAGTTAGGTTCGGCTTGCTAGCCACAACCTCTTATGGTGGTTGATAGTATTAACTAATTTGTTAACCACATGTGATCTGGACTTACCTGACAGGTGCACACCGTCTGAGGCAAAGTTCTGACCATATGATCTGGCTGTAAAATGAATGTAGATGGCTTCCAATCTTACTCTCCTTCTCAGTCGGAAATTAATGTAATTAGTAGAACGTTGGTAGTATTCAGGACTCACTCTTATTACTTAGTTGGTGAAGTTCCACTAACGTGAACACTACTGAATAGCTAATTTGTTTGAATGAATTGATTACGGTTTTGAGGTGATTAATTATTTCTGCTGGATGGCTTGTAGGATGGATGTCATTACCACCTAAATAAATTTTGGTTTGATGGTGAGGCCAATCTAACACAGATGTTAATGTTGGGTTATTATAAAAATTATGAACGGTTGCTCCTGGTAACCTAAAGATTCTTACCTCAGTGTAAGGTATAGGTCTAAGGGTCATGAGTAATTGACTATGACCCACTAATGCTACTTTGTACTTGAAGTATTTGTAGAAATATTAGAAATAAATTTAGTGTTATTTAGGCTATGATATGAGGCAGTCTGCTGACAGCCGAAATTAATGAGAATATTTATATAGCCTAATATACTGCACACAATAATTAGTGTTAGTAATGATTAGTAGGACTTGAGATAGCTTAAATTCTCAGCTATCTAGGTACAAGGGACCAGAAGTTTTCTGAGAGCCATTATAGATTTTAATATTAATTGTGATTTATCGGGTTCGAAGGACCAGAAATTAATGTGGGAAAAGTCTAGCTCTAAATATCAATAATAATCATGTAAATTAAATACAACTTCGAAGGACCACCTCCTTTTATACAAAAAGGAGGAAAATAAATCAATATAAATATAATCCAAGAATCAGTGTCCTATGGATCTACATTAATTCAATGAAATATTAAGAGATCATTAAATGGACTGTAGTAACAATTAGTTAAAGAGCTGACTTAACCCATAAACTTGGGGGGGGGGGTTACATACTAAAAGATAAATATATCCCAAGTATTACTTTAACGCTGGTTCTTCGTTAAAGTAATTATAGAATAATAATTAAGTAAATAGTTGTAAATAAATGAATGTAAATTTACCTAATTACACAGTGAAATATTAATACATGAATAGTAAATGAATGATACATGTATAGGTAATAAATCATATAGATAAATAATTAATAATAGGACAAAGTTATCTATCAGAAAAAGGAAAGAGCTGCTTAGCTGTAAAGGAGGCTTCACAACATGCGTTTCATGACTCAAGGACTCGTAGACATAAATTCGTTGCCCAATCTACTTGTTGGAAACACGTGATAATGGAGGCCGCATGGAATGGAAACCTTTCTCTCCACTTGATGTTACGATCACACTGGAATCAAAATTGATATGTAAAGAATGTCTAGATTAAATCAATTATACCATTATTTCCGATATATAGTGGGGACATGGGAACAATGTGAACTAACTTGGGTTATTTTATCGCCTTGCTAAGTTACAAAGAGCAACCTACACGTTGGTTATTATGTGCACACAAAATTAACTCTAGTAGAGACGTTAATGCATTACAGTCGCCGAAACTGTTTGGTAGTTCTTGGAGACACTGTCAGTCACTGACGTTCACTGTTGCAGAATGTTGGATTACGGGACCAGTATTACGCTCCTAGACATAAACTATATTAGCAGAATCGCCGTTGTTCTTGACCAAGCTGCCAATGGCGTCTTCCTCTGCCACGCTGTCTCTAATCACAATAGCTTCGTCTTCCCCACTTGCTTGGATATGCATGCATAAAACACTCCAAAGTGATCCCGAGCGTAAAGTGTTTTATTTTCTTGTAATTATTTAGAGAAGTAAGGAATCATGGCAAATACTGATGTCATGAATCAATATATTAGATCATAATACCACTTCTCGCAGGGCAATTGGTTTAGTTAAAACTGCATGAAATAAATGAGAAGGGTCGATGTAAAATTTGATTTTACGTCGCAGTAATATCTACTGGAGTAATTAATTTGATTAAAGGATCGAGTTCAACATGCAATAGTAGGCGAATTAAGCAGACTCTTTCATAGAAGATTATACTTAGAAAGAAGGACTAAATATCTGAACTCGGTAAAATACCAGCAACATGTGGAATATTTCATGTTTCAACTTGACGCGACCTCACGTCGTCAGGGAGACTAGGCACAATATTGCTTCGCAATAGAAAACATTAACTGAATTAATTCTAGGGATTAGTAATGTTGGTAAATGCTAGTGTTAGTAAGAAAATGAGGATAAAATATTTGTTATTTCCAACAGTGCCTGTGGTTCCTGGGTGGTGGTGTGCGTGGTTCCTTAGTGGTGGTGTCCGTGATTCTTAGGTGATGGTGTCCGTGGTTCCTGGGTGGTGGTGTCCGTGGTTCCTGGGTGGTGGTGTCCGTGGTTCCTGGGTGGTGGTGTCCGTGGTTCCTGGGTGGTGGTGTCCGTGGTTCCTGGGTGGTGGTGTCCGTGGTTCCTGGGTGGTGGTGTCCGTGATTCTTAGGTGATGGTGTCCGTGGTTCCTTGGTGGTCGTGTCCGTGGTTCCTGGGTGGTGGTGCCCGTGGTTCCTGGGTGGTGGTGTCCGTGGTTCCTGGATGGTGGTGTCCGTGGTTCCTGGATGGTGGTGTCCGTGGTTCCTGGGTGGTGGTGTCCGTGGTTCCTGGGTGGTGGTGTCCGTGGTTCCTGGGTGGTGGTGTCCGTGGTTCCTGGGTGGTGGTGTCCGTGGTTCCTGGGTGGCGGTGTCCGTGGTTCCTTAGTGGTGGTGTCCGTGGTTCTTAGGTGATGGTGTCCGTGGTTCCTTGGTGGTCGTGTCCGTGGTTAATGGGTGGTGGTGTCCCTGGTTCTTAGGTGATGGTGTCCGTGGCCGTGGTTCCTGGGTGGTGGTGTCCCTGGTTCTTAGGTGATGGTGTCCGTGGCCGTGGTTCCTGGGTGGTGGTGTCCCTGGTTCTTAGGTGATGGTGTCCGTGGTTCCTGGGTGGTGGTGTCCGTGGTTCTTGCATGCTAGACACCCTCCCCAGTGCGGCATGCTAGGGTGACCTTACTCATGCTAGACACCCTCCCCAGTGCTGGCATGCTAGGGTGACCTTACTCATGCCAGACACCCTCCTCAGTGCTGGCAAGCTAGAGTGACCTTACTCATGCTAGACACCCTCCTCAGTGCTGACATGCTAGAGTGACCTTACTCATGCTAGTCACCCTCCTCAGTGCTGGCATGCTAGGGTGACCTTACTCATGCTAGACAACCTCCCCAGTGCTGACATGCTAGTGTGACCTTACTCATGCTAGACACCCTCCCCAGTGCTGGCATGCTAGGGTGACCTTACTCATGCCAGACACCCTCCTCAGTGCTGGCAAGCTAGAGTGACCTTACTCATGCTAGACACCCTCCTCAGTGCTGACATGCTAGAGTGACCTTACTCATGCTAGTCACCCTCCTCAGTGCTGGCATGCTAGGGTGACCTTACTCATGCTAGACAACCTCCCCAGTGCTGACATGCTAGTGTGACCTTACTCATGCTAGACACCCTCCTCAGTGCTGGCATGCTAGAGTGACCTTATTCGTGCTAGACACCCTCCCCAGTGCTGGCATGCTAGAGTGACCTTATTCGTGCTAGACACCCTCCCCAGTGCTGGCATGCTAGAGTGACCTTACTCATGCTAGACACCCTCCCCAGTGCTGGCATGCTAGAGTGACCTTACTCATGCTAGACACCCTCCCCAGTGCTGGCATGCTAGAGTGACCTTACTCATGCTAGACACCCTCCCCAGTGCTGGCATGCTAGAGTGACCTTACTCATGCTAGACACCCTCCCCAGTGCTGGCATGCTAGAGTGACCTTACTCATGCTAGACACCCTCCCCAGTGCTGGCATGCTAGAGTGACCTTACTCATGCTAGACACCCTCCCCAGTGCTGGCATGCTAGAGTGACCTTACTCATGCTAGACACCCTCCCCAGTGCTGGCATGCTAGAGTGACCTTACTCATGCTAGACACCCTCCCCAGTGCTGGCATGCTAGAGTGATCTTACTCATGCTAGACACCCTCCCCAGTGCTGGCATGCTAGAGTGACCTTACTCATGCTAGACACCCTCCCCAGTGCTGACATGCTAGAGTGACCTTACTCATGCTAGACACCCTCCCCAGTGCTGGCATGCTAGAGTGACCTTACTCATGCTAGACACCCTCCCCAGTGCTGGCATGCTAGAGTGACCTTACTCATGCTAGACAACCTCCCCAGTGCTGACATGCTAGAGTGACCTTACTCATGCTAAACACCCTCCCCAGTGCTGGCATGCTAGAGTGACCTTACTCATGCTAGACAACCTCCCCAGTGCTGACATGCTAGAGTGACCTTACTCATGCTAGACACCCTCCCCAGTGCTGGCATGCTAGAGTGACCTTACTCATGCTAGACACCCTCCCCAGTGCTGGCATGCTAGAGTGACCTTACTCATGCTAGACACCCTCCCCAGTGCTGACATGCTAGAGTGACCTTACTCATGCTAGACACCCTCCCCAGTGCTGGCATGCTAGAGTGACCTTACTCATGCTAGACACCCTCCCCAGTGCTGGCATGCTAGAGTGACCTTACTCATGCTAGACAACCTCCCCAGTGCTGACATGCTAGAGTGACCTTACTCATGCTAAACACCCTCCCCAGTGCTGGCATGCTAGAGTGACCTTACTCATGCTAGACAACCTCCCCAGTGCTGACATGCTAGAGTGACCTTACTCATGCTAGACACCCTCCCCAGTGCTGACATGCTAGAGTGACCTTACTCATGCTAGACAACCTCCCCAGTGCTGACATGCTAGAGTGACCTTACTCATGCTAGACAACCTCCCCAGTGCTGACATGCTAGAGTGACCTTACTCATGCTAGACAACCTCCCCAGTGCTGACATGCTAGAGTGACCTTACTCATGCTAGACACCCTCCCCAGTGCTGACATGCTAAGGTGACCTTACTCATGCTAGACACCCTCCCCAGTGCTGGCATGCTAGAGTGACCTTACTCATGCTAGACAACCTCCCCAGTGCTGACATGCTAGAGTGACCTTACTCATGCTAAACACCCTCCCCAGTGCTGGCATGCTAGAGTGACCTTACTCATGCTAGACAACCTCCCCAGTGCTGACATGCTAGAGTGACCTTACTCATGCTAGACAACCTCCCCAGTGCTGACATGCTAGAGTGACCTTACTCATGCTAGACAACCTCCCCAGTGCTGACATGCTAGTGACCTTACTCATGCTAGACACCCTCCCCAGTGCTGACATGCTAGAGTGACCTTACTCATGCTAGACAACCTCCCCAGTGCTGACATGCTAGAGTGACCTTACTCATGCTAGACACCCTCCCCAGTGCTGACATGCTAGGGTGACCTTACTCATGCTAGACACCCTCCCCAGTGCTGACATGCTAGGGTGACCTTACTCATGCTAGACACCCTCCCCAGTGCTGACATGCTAGGGTGACCTTACTCATGCTAGACACCCTCCCCAGTGCTGGGAAATGATTCTCTCAATACTCCACTCTAAAGGTAATTACCTTTTTATCATTTTTCATTAAGTGCTATTTAAAGCTTAATTAGAAATTTACACTGAAACGTTATCGCTACACTTAATGAGGTGGTTTGTAATTCTGTAAAAAATCATTTATAGGGCCAATCTGATCACTGCTCGTTAGGGAGGATGTCTACACAGTGTACCTCGCTTTTTGGCTTATAACGTGGAGGCCTTAAATACACTCCTGGGTTTGATGGGCTTTAAAGACCAATACTTAACTTGCTGGGTGGTTAGAAAAGGAATTGTGGTGGCATTAATGATCCTCCAGAGGTTGATGGGTCTTCAGCCCAACACCAAACTTGCTGGGTGGTAAAATGAGCTATTGTGGTGGCACTAATGAAACTCCATAGGTTGATGATGCCTTAATGTCATCACGAAGACACAGTCACTAATTAGTCAAGACCTGAACTATATAATTAGTGTTACGGCCCTTATTGGACGCAACCGGGTTCTTCTCTGATGGTATTAGAGTTTGGGTGTCCGGTCCCAAGTTAGTAGAGGCTTTCAAGGGGTGAGCTCCGTAATGCAAGAAAAATAAACAGGGGGAGGTACATTAAATACACAACATTATCGCTTTTCTCTATATATATTCTTTTCCCACCACCATATATAAAATAAAAGTCACAAACGGGAAATATTACTACACAATATATGTCTTCGTCTCCCTCTGAAGACGCTGAACACTTGACAACGCTCACTCTGTGCAGTCTTGCTTTGTTTCCTATTCCGTGGCACTACCCTCTGCAGGTACCAGGAAACTATAATGAATCTACCCTGGCCATAGGCCAGCCAAATCACAATTCCACTGCATGCCCCATAGTGAAGGCCCACAACCAGTCCAGCCTGTAGCTGGCAGGTACCAATCAGCCTCGCTGTTAGGCCACTTCACAGCGAATACTAGGGTTGTGAGCCCTAGGCAGGAGCCTCGTGTAACTCGCTGGTTACTCTCTTCGGTCGGCACCGCAGTGGGTTGTCTCTTCCACCAGCCAGATCCGGGTACGGCGAATCACGTCACTGCCACTCCTCAGGCAGACAATTGAACACTCAGCAGTGCTCGTCCGGTGGCAGCTCACTGCTTCTACAAAGCAGACTGGTGAAGAGACTTTGGCTGCCTTGGGTAGACTGATTCATCGTACATCACAGCCGTCCTAGGTTGACTCTGTGAAAGCAGACACGTCATCAGTACTGGGGACACTACATGAGAACCACTAGGACATACCACTTACTGGCTTAGCCACAAACGTACAGCTTTTAGCTCCATAGATGGCGTTCACTGTCTAAGCACCACCTCACCAGAGGTCAGCAGCAGCTACCTCACGAGCTACCAGGATAAGAATCTAGTATGTCCAGCTGGCATATTCCTGCCATCACTAGATGGCGTCTTCTATTTCGTGGGGGTTTCGGGAGCGGACTCACAGATGGCGCTGACGTCATTGCTCCGTGCTCAGACGATGGACTCGGGTTCGTAACACCTCCCCACCAAAAATAATTTGGTTTGGGTTCTACAAAAGAGAAAACAAACCAAATTAGTACGTTGGTATAAATCCACACAGACGCACATAAACAGTGGACTGGTGTGGTGAGGATGTCTTAACCGCAAAACTGCCCTAACAGGAGAATCAGGCACAAGGAAAACTTGAAGATCCTAGGCAATGTCCTGCCTGATGTGACTTCAAACAACCTCACCGAGATGCTAACCATGGGCACAATTATCTCACGTGTCTAGAGTAAGGATCTGCACAGGCGCGATCTGGGGTGAATTGACACCTCCCTGTCTCATGGCACCGCTGGTGGCTGGTCGCAGACGGCATTTCTTATACCGGTCCGGCAGTCCTTCAGAGAGACGGGAACCTGGAATACAGGGGACTGATAGTTTGGAGTAACAGCGACAGTTTTTAAACATTTACTTACGGCATAACCGCTTACTAGGCCCACACCTAGTCCCAACAGGGCTGTTTGTACATTGAAGATGGTGTTTGCTCTGCCACCGTCAGGTCGACCAATGTTCCGTATAATGCCGTATCCACGCTCAGCAATTACGCGGGGGGTGTCAACCTGTCGGAAACAGTCACTCATTAAATCATTTCTCCTACTCCCTGTATCAACAGTCAAGTTCCGGGTCCCTTCTTCGACTGCAATACTCACAGTGCAAGTCTCTAACCCCTGGGGTCTCTTCACGATGTTCATAGGAGCCATCATCTGTCTGTTCGTCCACTGGTCCTTACTTAGAGCACACACAAGAATAAAACAAAATACCGCTAAGAAACATTTGGCTAATTTAGGAATAAGTTTCATGAGCCTATAATACCCATAGCCGGCTATATCCATTAGCCTGGCTTGGATCAAAGAGGGCACTAGAACCTTCGCAAAAAACTCTGACGTCTGGGGAATCTCTGGCCAGTTCAGTGAACGTTGTACCTTGCCATACCGCAAGTACTCATGTGCCATCACTCCAGACTCTTGGATATCTGTGGGTGCTTGTACATGAGGCCTCTCCTCTTGCTCAGTCGCTCCTGTCACCATAACCCCATGTTTCTTGTCGGGAGAAGAATCAGGAGAATCTGTCGGAATGCTGTCTATCTGTTGGTGAGAGGGAGAATTAAACATAATATATAATCTCACGTCTGCCTGTACCTGGGTATTACTGTCTCCTGTTGTCACCTTAGACCTTTTTGCTGCTCCGGCTGGCTCGTCCACAATCTTGAGATTATCGTTGTCCCACCCTGTCACCAAGTCGTTGGCTAGTACTACGTCTATCCCAGCTATAGGCAGGGTATCAACTACTGCCAACGCACATGTGCCACTGAAGTAAGGTGAGTCTAGATGTACTGGCACTAAGGGGGCAACGCACCGCGTCATAGGAAACCCAACCAGGACAACCTTTTGTCTCCCGTCTACACTCACTCCCTCGGGTAACGAGTCTCTCACAATCAGGGACTGGGCTGCTCCACTATCTCTGAGCACTACAACTGATCTACCAGTATGATCACTCGTTACATACCCGCCTGAAGTGTGAGGGGCAAACAATGCTGGTCCTTCTCGATTAGTCAAGAGAGACTGGGTTTCAGCTGGCGGCGTCACATAACCCATCAGCATTACCTCCCTATGTGGGCCGTTACTTCTTCTGCCTCGGCACATAACAGCAATGTGCCCTTTCTGCCCTCAAGTCCAACACATCACGTTCCTCCTTGGACTATGGTGTTTTGGACTGCTAGGACTAGTCCTTTGGGGACTACTTGGGGGCGTTTACAAAGCACTTTGTGGGACAGGTCTCTCTTCTTCTGGACGAGATTTGCCAAACAGACGTGGGTAATTCTTAGGGACATACCTAGTGGAAGACCTATGCGTCAAGATGTATTCTTCAGCCATAGTGGCTGCTGCACTTAAGGTCTCCACCTGTTGTTCCTCTAAGTACATCTTCAGATCCCCTGACAGGCAGTCTTTGAAGTCCTCTAACAGTATGAGCTGCTCGAGTTCTTCTTTCGTCCTCACCTTTCGAGAATTACACTACTCCTAAAAAACCGTTCCTTGATGTTCGCAAACTCGGTGAACGTGTGCTCCGAACGTGTGCTTCAGGAACGTGTGCAGGTTCCTGAACTTCTGCCTATATGCCTCAGGCACCAACTGGTAAGCCATGAGCACTACCTTCTTCACCTTGTCGTAATCTTTGGAGTCATCAAGGGACAACGTGGAGTAGGCAATTTGGGCCTTCCCAGTCAAGACGGACTGTATCATGATGGCCCAATTCTCCTTTGGCCAATCCAAAGAGGCAGCAACCTTCTTGAAGGCAGCGAAGAACTTCGAAACTTCCTTTTCGTTGCATTTAGGGACCATCTTTATATTTCTTACAGGATCGAAACTACTTGTTTCCGTTGTTTTCTTCTGACCACCTAATCGTAGCACTTCTAACTCGTGTTGTCTTTCCTTCTCCTTTTCTTGCCTTTCCCGTTCTTCTCTTTCTCTCTCTCTTCTTTCTTCTCTTTCTTGCTCTTCTTTCCTTTCTTGTAATTCCAAACATTTCATTTCCATTTCCTTCTCTTTTTCTTGTCTTTCTTGCTCTAATGCCAAACGTTACATTTCTCTTTCCTTTTCTCTCATTTCAATTTCCTTTCCTTTCATTTCCATTTCCTTCTCTTTCATTACCCATTCCATTTCCAATTTCTTCCACTCTATCTCACCATTTATTTCTAAGGCACGCATTTTGACAGTTAGAAAACTTATATTTAGTTCACCTGCATCACTTTCACCGTCACTACCTTTATCTTCCTTTTCAGTGGAAGCTACCACCTTACTTTCTTGCTTCTCCCCGGCCTTCAAATGTTTGTGAACCTTCGATAAGATCTCAACACGGGAATCACTTTCACGTATTTTGATCTCCAGATAGGCACTCACTAGCATAAGTTCTTGCTTTCCCAGATATTTCAATCTGGTAAGACAGTCCTCGTTCAGAAAGTCCTGAACATCGTCCAGATCCTCAATGGTCACTTTCTCCGCCATTGTCACTTAAGTGGTGCACGAACACTTAACACACCATTCTGCTTGAGCACTTAACCCACCGAGCACTGTACTCGCCAATACTGCACTAATCACACCTAGCTCCGCACTCACCAATACTGCAATCGATCATACTGCACTGAACAGGACATATAAGGTCCTAATAATTACAAACAGGGGAATTATTCACAGGGGATTGCACCACATCACCACCCCTGTCAAACGTACTTGACAAGGAGTTGGATCCCGCTGGGGATGCCAATTATGTTACGGCCCTTATTGGACGCAACCGGGTTCTTCTCTGATGGTATTAGAGTTTGGGTATCCGGCCCCAAGTTAGTAGAGGCTTTCAAGGGGTGAGCTCCGTAATGCAAGAAAATTAAACAGGGGGAGGTACATTAATGCACAAGATTATCACTTTTCTCTATATATATTCTTTTCCCCTCACCATATATAAAATAAAAGTCACAAACGGGAAATATTACTACACAATATATGTCTTCGTCTCCCTCTGAAGACGCTGAACACTTGACGATGCTCACTCTGTGCAGTCTTGCTTTGTTTCCTATTCCGTGGCACTACCCTCTGCAGGTACCAGGAAACTATGATGAATCTACCCTGGCCATAGGCCAGCCAAATCACAATTCCACTGCATGCCCCGTAGTGAAGGCCCACAACCACAGTCCAGCCTGTAGCTGGCAGGTACCAATCAGCCTCGCTGTTAGGCCACTTCACGACGAATACTAGGGTTGCGAGCCCTAGGCAGGAGCCTCGTGTAACTCGCTGGTTACTCTCTTCGGTCGGCACCGCAGTGGGTTGTCTCTTCCACCAACCAGCCCCGGGTATGGCGAATCCCGTCACTGCCACTCCTCAGGCAGACAATTGAACACTCAGCAGTGCTCGTCCGGTGGCGGCTCACTGCTTCTACAAAGCAGACTGGTGAAGAGACTTTGGCTGCCTTGGGTAGACTGATTCATCGTACATCACAGCCGTCCTAGGTTGACTCTGTGAAAGCAGACACGTCATCAGTACTGGGAACACTACATGGGAACCACTAGGACATACCACTTACTGGCTTAGCCACAAACGTACAGCTTTTAGCTCCATAGATGGCGTTCACTGTCTAAGCGCCTCCTCAGCAGAGGTCAGCAGCGGCTACCTCACAATAGTAACGTGGTCACACTCACAATAGTAACGTGGTCACACTTACAATAGTAACGTGGTCACTCACAATAGTAACGTGGTCACACTTACAATAGTAACGTGGTCACACTTACAATAGTCACGTGGTCACACTTACAATAGTCACGTGGTCACACTCACAATACTCACGTGGTCACACTCACAATAGTCACGTGGTCACACTCACAATAGTCACGTGGTCACACTCACAATAGTAACGTGGTCACACTCACAATAGTCACGTGGTCACACTCACAATAGTCACGTGGTCACACAATAGTCACGTGGTCACACAATAGTCACGTGGTCACACTCACAATAGTCACGTGGTCACACTCACAATAGTCACGTGGTCACACTCACAATAGTCACGTGGTCACACTTACAATAGTCACGTGGTCACACTCACAATAGTCACGTGGTCACACTCACAATAGTCACGTGGTCACACTCACAATAGTCACGTGGTCACACTTACAATAGTCACGTGGTCACACTCACAATAGTCACGTGTTCACACTTACAATAGTCACGTGGTCACACTCACAATAGTCACGTGGTCACACTCACAATAGTCACGTGGTCACACTCACAATAGTCACGTGGTCACACTCACAATAGCTGTAGTGGGTGGGAGATGTGCTCAGATCAGCTGTAGTGTGTGGGAGATGTGCTCGGACCAGCTGTAGTGGGTAGGAGATGTGCCCTGACCAGCTGTAGTGGGTGGGAGATGTGCTCGGACCAGCTGTAGTGGGTGGGAGGTGTGCTCGGACCAGCTGTAGTGTGGGGGAGATGTGCCCTGACCAGCTGTAGAGGGTGGGAGATGTGCTCGGACTAGCTGTAGTGGGTGGGAGATGTGCTCAGACTAGCTGCAGTGGGTGGGAGATGTGTCTGGACCAGCTGTAGTGGGTGGGAGATGTGCCCGGATCAGCTGTAGTGGGTGGGAGATGTGCTCGGACCAGCTGTAGTGGGTGGGAGGTATGCTCGGACCAGCTGTAGTGGGTGGGAGATGTGTTCGGACCAGCTGTAGTGTGTGGGAGATGTGCCCTGACCAGCTGTAGAGGGTGGGAGATGTGCTCGGACTAGCTGTAGTGGGTGGGAGATGTGCTCAGACTAGCTGCAGTGGGTGGGAGATGTGTCTGGACCAGCTGTAGTGGGTGGGAGATGTGCCCGGACCAGCTGTAGTGGGTGAGAGATGTGCCCTGACCAGCTGTAGTGGGTGGGAGATGTGCTCGGACCAGCTGTAGTGGGGTGGGAGGTGTGCCCGGACCAGCTGTATTGGGTGGGAGATGTGCCTGGACCAGTTGTACTGGGTAGGAGAAGTGTCAGGACCAGCTGTAGTGGGTGGGAAATGTGCCCGGACCAGATGTAGTGGGTGGGAGATGTGCCTGGACCAGCTGTAGTGGGTGGGAGATGTGCTCGGACCAGCTGTAGTGGGTGGGAGATGTGCCCTGACCAGCTGTAGTGGTGGGAGATGTGCCTGGACCAGCTGTAGTGGGTGGGAGATGTGCCTGGACCAGCTGCGGTGGTGGAAGATGTGCCCTGACCAGCTGTAGTGGGTGGGAGATGTGCCCTGACCAGCTGTAGTGGTGGGAGATGTGCCTGGACCAGCTGCGGTGGTGGAAGATGTGCCCTGACCAGCTGTAGTGGGAGGGAGATGTGCTCGGACCAGCTGTAGTGGGTGGGAGATGTGCTCAGACTAGCTGCAGTGGGTGGGAGATGTGCTCGGACCAGCTGTAGTGGGTGGGAGATGTGCCCTGACCAGCTGTAGTGGGTGGGAGATGTGCTCGGACCAGCTGTAGTGGGTGGGAGATGTGCCCGGACCAGCTGTATTGGGTGGGAGATGTGCCTGGACCAGTTGTAGTGGGTGGGAGATGTGCTCGGAGCAGCTGTAGTGGGTGGGAGATGTGCTCGGACTAGCTGTAGTGGGTGGGAGATGTGCCTGGACCAGCTGTAGTGGGTGGGAGATGTGCTCGGAGCAGCTGTTGTGGGTGGGAGATGTACCCTGACCAGCTTTAGTGGGTAGGAGATGTGCTCGGACTAGCTGTAGTGGGTGGGAGATGTGCGCAGACTAGCTGCAGTGGGTGGGAGATGTGTCTGGACCAGCTGTAGTGGGTGGGAAATGTGCCCGGACCAGCTGTAGTGGGTGGGAGATGTGCCTGGACCAGCTGTAGTGGGTGGGAGATGTGCTCCGAGCAGCTGTTGTGGGTGGGAGATGTGCCCTGACCAGCTGTAGTGGTGGGAGATGTGCTTGGTCCAGCTGTAGTGGGTGGGCGATGTGCCTGAACAAGCTGTAGTGGGTGGGAGATGTGCTCAGATCAGCTGTAGTGAGTGGGAGATGTGCTCGGACCAGCTGTAGTGGGTGGGAGATGTGCCCTGACCAGCTGTAGTGGGTGGGAGATGTGCCCGGATCAGCTGTAGTGGGTTGGAGATGTGCTCGGACCAGCTGTAGTGGGTGGGAGGTGTGCTCGGACCAGCTGTAGTGGGTGGGAGATGTGTTCGGACCAGCTGTAGTGTGTGGGAGATGTGTCCTGACCAGCTGTAGAGGGTGGGAGATGTGCTCGGACTAGCTGTAGTGAGTGGGAGATGTGCTCAGACTAGCTGCAGTGGGTGGGAGATGTGTCTGGACCAGCTGTAGTGGGTGAGAGATGTGCCCGGACCAGCTGTTGTGGGTGAGAGATGTGCCCTGACCAGCTGTAGTGGGTGGGAGATGTGCTCGGACCTGCTGTAGTGGGTGGGAGATGTGCCCGGACCAGCTGTATTGGGTGGGAGATGTGCCTGGACCAGTTGTACTGGGTAGGAGAAGTGTCTGGACCAGCTGTAGTGGGTGGGAAATGTGCCCGGACCAGCTGTAGTGGGTCGGAGATGTGCCTGGACCAGCTGTAGTGGGTGGGAGATGTGCTCGGACCAGCTGTAGTGGGTGGGAGATGTGCCCTGACCAGCTGTAGTGGTGGGAGATGTGCCTGGACCAGCTGTAGTGGGTGGGAGATGTGCCTGGACCAGCTGTAGTGGGTGGGAGATGTGCTCTGTTCAGCTGTAGTGGGTGGGAGATGTGCTCGGACCAGCTGTAGTGGGTGGGAGATGTGCCCTGACCAGCTGTAGTGGTGGGAGATGTGCCTGGACCAGCTGCGGTGGTGGAAGATGTGCCCTGACCAGCTGTAGTGGGTGGGAGATGTGCTCGGACTTGCTGTAGTGGGTGGGAGATGTGCTCAGACTAGCTGCAGTGGGTGGGAGATGTGTCTGGACCAGCTGTAGTGGGTGGGAGATGTGCCCGGACCAGCTGTATTAGGTGGGAGATGTGCTCGGACCAGCTGTAGTGGGTGGGAGATGTGCTCGGACCAGCTGTAGTGGGTGGAAGATGTGTTCGGACCAGCTATAGTGGGTGGGAGATGTGCTCGGACTAGCTGTAGTTGGTGGGAGATGTGCCTGGACGAGCTGTAGTGGGTGGGATATGTGCCCGGAACAGCTGTAGTGGGTGGGAGATGTGCCTGGACGAGCTGTAGTGGGTGGGATATGTGCCCGGACCAGCTGTAGTGGGTGGGAGATGTGCTCGGACTAGCTGTAGTGGGTGGGAGATGTGCTCGGACTAGCTGTAGTGGGGGGGAGATGTGCCTGGACCAGCTGTAGTGGGTAAGAGATGTACCCGGACCAGCTGTAGTGGGTGGGAGATGTGCTCGGACCAGCTGTAATGGGTAAGAGATGTGCTCGGACTAGCTGTAGTGGGTGGGAGATGTGCCTGGATCAGCTGTAGTGGGTGGGAGATGTACCCGGACCAGCTGTAGTGGGTGGGAGATGTGCTCGGACCAGCTGTAGTGGGTGGGAGATGTGTTCGGACCAGCTGTTGTGGGTGGGAGATGTGTTCGGACCAGCTGTAGTGGGTGGGAGATGTGCTCGGACCAGCTGTAGTGTGTGGGAGATGTGCTCTGACCAGCTGTAGTGGGTGGGAGATGTGCTCAGACCAGCTGTAGTGTGTGGGAGACGTGCCCTGACCAGCTGTAGTGGGTGGGAGATGTGCTCGGACTAGCTGTAGTGGGTGGGAGATGTGCTCAGACTAGCTGCAGTGGGTGGGAGATGTGTCTGGACCAGCTGTAGAGGGTGAGAGATGTGCACGGACCAGCTGTAATGGGTAGAAGATGTGCCCGGACCAGCTGTAGTGGGTGAGAGATGTGCCCTGACCAGCTGTAGTGGGTGGGAGATGTGCTCGGACCAGCTGTAGTGGGTGGGAGATGTGCCCGGACCAGCTGTAGTGGATGGGAGATGTGCCTGGACCAGTTGTACTGGGTAGGAGAAGTGCCTAGACCAGATGTAGTGGGTGGGAAATGTGCCCGGATCAGCTGTAGTGGGTCGGAGATGTGCCTGGACCAGCTGTAGTGAGTGGGAGATGTGCTCGGACCAGCTGTGGTGGGTGGGAGATGTGCCCTGACCAACTGTAGTGGTGGGAGATGTGCCTGGACCAGCTGTAACGGGTGGGAGATGTGCTCAGATCAGCTGTAGTGGGTGGGAGATGTGCTCAGATCAGCTGTAGTGAGTGGGAGATGTGCTTGGACCAGCTGTAGTGGGTGGGAAATGTGCCCTGACATGCTGTAGTGGTGGGAGATGTGCCCGGACCAGCTGTAGTGAGTGGGAGATGTGCCTGAACCAGCTATAGTGGGTGGGAGATATGCCTGGACGAGCTGTAGTGGGTGGGAGATGTGCCCGAACCAGCTGTAGTGGGTGGGAGATGTGCTCGGACTAGCTGTAGTGGGTGGGAGATGTGCTCGGATTAGCTGTAGTGGGTGGGAGATGTGCCTGGACCAGCTGTAGTAGTTGGGAGATGTTCCCAAACCAGCTGTAGTGGGTGGGAGATGTGCTCGGACCAGCTGTAGTGGGTGGGAGATGTGCTCGGACCAGCTGTAGTGGGTGGGAGATGTGTTCGGACCAACTGTAGTGGGTGGGAGATGTGCTCAAACCAGCTGTAGTGTGTGGGAGATGTGCTCTGACCAGCTGTAGTGGGTGGGAGATGTGCTCGGACCAGCATTAGTGGGTGGGAGATGTGCCCTGACCAGCTGTAGTGGGTGGGAGATGTGCTCGGACTAGCTGTAGTGGGTGGGAGATGTACTCGGACCAGCATTAGTGGGTAGGAAATGTGCTCGGACCAGCTGTAGTGGGTGGGAGATGTACTCGGACCAGCTGAAGTGGGTGGGAGATGTCCTCGGACCAGCTGTAGTGGGTGGGAGATGTGCCTGGACCAGCTGTAGTGGGTGGGAGATGTGCTCGGACTAGCTGTAGTGGGTGGGAGATGTACTCGGACCAGCATTAGTGGGTAGGAAATGTGCTCGGACCAGCTGTAGTAGGTGGGAGATGTACTCGGACCAGCTGAAGTGGGTGGGAGATGTCCTCGGACCAGCTGTAGTGGGTGGGAGATGTGCCTGAACCAACTGTAGTGGGTGGGAGATGTGCTTAGACTAGCTTCAGTGGGTGGGAGATGTGCTTAGACCAGCTGTAGTGGGTGGGAGATGTGCCCGGACCAGCTGTAGTGGGTGGGAGATGTGCTCGGACCAGCTGTAGTGGGTGGAAGATGTGTTCGGACCAGATGTAGTGGGTGGGACATGTGGTCGGACCAGCTGTAGTGGGTGGGAGATGTACTCGGACCAGCTTTAGTGGGTGGGAAATGTGCTCGGACCAGCTGTAGTGGGTGGGAGATGTACTCGGACCAGCTGAAGTGGGTGGGAGATGTCCTCGGACCAGCTGTAGTGGGTGGGAGATGTGCCTGGACCAGCTGTAGTGGGTGGGAGATGTGCCCTGACCAGCTGTAGTGGGTGGGAGATGTGCCCGGACTAGCTGTAGTGGGTAGGAGATGTGCTTGGACCAGCTGTAGTGGGTGGGAGATGTGCTCGGACCAGCTGTAGTGGGTGGGAGATGTGCCTGGACGAGCTGTAGTGGGTGGGAGATGTGCCCGGACCAGCTGTAGTGGGTGGGAGATGTGCTCGGACTAGTTATAGTGGGTGGGAGATGTGCTCGGACTAGCTGTAGTGGGTGGGAGATGTGCCTGGACCAGCTGTAGTGGGTGGGAGATGTGCCCTGACCAGCTGTAGTGGGTGGGAGATGCGCCCGGACTAGCTGTAGTGGGTAGGAGATGTGCTTGAACCAGCTGTAGTGGGTGAGAGATGAGCTCGGACCAGCTGTAGTGGGTGGGAGATGTACTCGGACCAGCTGTAGTGGGTGGGAGATGTGTTCGGACCAGCTGTGGTGGGTGGGAGATGTGCTCGGACCAGCTGTAGTGGGTGGGAGAAGTGCCCTTACCAGCAGTAGTGGGTGGGAGATGTGCTCGGACCAGCTGTAGTGGGTGGGAGATGTGCCCGGACCAGCTGTATTGGGTGGGAGATGTGCCTGGACCAGTTGTACTGGGTGGGAGATGTGCTCGGAGCAGCTGAAGTGGGTGGGAGATGTGCTCGGGCTAGCTGTAGTGGGTGGGAGATGTGCCTGGACCAGCTGTAGTGGGTGGGAGATGTGCTCGGAGCAGCTGTTGTGGGTGGGAGATGTGCCCTGACCAGCTTTAGAGGGTGGGAGATGTGCTGGGACTAGCTGTAGTGGGTGGGAGATGTGCGTAGACTAGCTGCAGTGGGTGGGAGATGTATCTGGAACAGCTGTAAAGGGTGGGAAATGTGCCCGGACCAGCTGTAGTGGGTGGGAGATGTGCCTGGACCAGCTGTAGTTGGTGGGAGATGTGCTCGGAGCAGCTGTTGTGGGTGGGAGATGAGCCCTGACCAGCTGTAGTGGTGGGAGATGTGCTTGGACCAGCTGTAGGGGTGGGCGATGTGCCTGAACCAGCTGTAGTGGGTGGGAGATGTGCTCAGATCAGCTGTAGTGTGTGGGAGATGTGCTCGGACCAGCTGTAGTGGGTAGGAGATGTGCCCAGACCAGCTGTAGTGGGTGGGAGATGTGCCCGGATCAGCTGTAGTGGGTGGGAGATGTGCTCGGACCAGCTGTAGTGGGTGGGAGGTGTGCTCAGACCAGCTGTAGTGGGTGGGAGATGTGTTCGGACCAGCTGTAGTGTGTGGGAGATGTGCCCTGACCAGCTGTAGAGGGTGGGAGATGTGCTCGGCCTAGCTGTAGTGGGTGGGAGATGTGCTCAGACTAGCTGCAGTGGGTGGGAGATGTGTCTGGACAAGCTGTAGTGGGTGGGAGATGTGCCCGGACCAGCTGTAGTGGGTGAGAGATGTGCCCTGACCAGCTGTAGTGGGTGGGAGATGTGCTCGGACCAGCTGTAGTGGGTGGGAGGTGTGCCCGGACCAGCTGTATTGGGTGGGAGATGTGCCTGGACCAGTTGTACTGGGTAGGAGAAGTGTCTGGACCAGCTGTAGTGGGTGGGAAATGTGCCCGGACCAGCTGTAGTGGGTGGGAGATGTGCCTGGACCAGCTGTAGTGGGTGGGAGATGTGCTCGGACCAGCTGTAGTGGGTGGGAGATGTGCCCTGACCAGCTGTAGTGGTGGGAGATGTGCCTGGACCAGCTGTAGTGGGTGGGAGATGTGCCTGGACCAGCTGCGGTGGTCGAAGATGTGCCCTGACCAGCTGTAGTGGGTGGGAGATGTGCCCTGACCAGCTGTAGTGGTGGGAGATGTGCCTGGACCAGCTGCAGTGGTGGAAGATGTGCCCTGACCAGCTGTAGTGGGAGGGAGATGTGCTCGGACCAGCTGTAGTGGGTGGGAGATGTGCTCGGACCAGCTGTAGTGGGTGGGAGATGTGCCCTGACCAGCTGTAGTGGGTGGGAGATGTGCCCGGACCAGCTGTATTGGGTGGGAGATGTGCCTGGACCAGTTGTACTGGGTGGGAGATGTGCTCGGAGCAGCTGTAGTGGGTGGAAGATGTGCTCGGACTTGCTGTAGTGGGTGGGAGATGTGCCTGGACCAGCTGTAGTGGGTGGGAGATGTGCTCGGAGCAGCTGTTGAGGGTGGGAGATGTGCCCTGACCAGCTTTAGAGGGTGGGAGATGTGCTCGGACTAGCTGTAGTGGGTGGGAGATGTGCGCAGACTAGCTGCAGTGGGTGGGAGATGTGTCTGGACCAGCTGTAGTGGGTGGGAAATGTGCCCGGACCAGCTGTAGTGGGTGGGAGATGTGCCTGGACCAGCTGTAGTGGGTGGGAGATGCGCTCCGAGCAGCTGTTGTGGGTGGGAGATGTGCCCTGACCAGCTGTAGTGGTGGGAGATGTGCTTGGACCAGCTGTAGTGGGTGGGCGATGTGCCTGAACCAGCTGTAGTGGGTGGGAGATGTGCTCAGATCAGCTGTAGTGTGTGGGAGATGTGCTCGGACCAGCTGTAGTGGGTGGGAGATGTGCCCTGACCAGCTGTGGTGGGTGGGAGATGTGCCCGGATCAGCTGTAGTCGGTTGGAGATGTGCTCGGACCAGCTGTAGTGGGTGGGAGGTGTGCTCGGACCAGCTGTAGTGGGTGGGAGATGTGTTCGGACCAGCTGTAGTGTGTGGGAGATGTGCCCTGACCAGCTGTAGAGGGTGGGAGATGTGCTCGGACTAGCTGTAGTGAGTGGGAGATGTGCTCAGACTAGCTGCAGTGGGTGGGAGATGTGTCTGGACCAGCTGTAGTGGGTGGGAGATGTGCCCGGACCAGCTGTAGTGGGTGAGAGATGTGCCCTGACCAGCTGTAGTGGGTGGGAGATGTGCTCGGACCTGCTGTAGTGGGTGGGAGATGTGCCCGGACCAGCTGTATTGGGGGGGAGATGTGCCTGGACCAGTTGTACTGGGTAGGAGAAGTGTCTGGACCAGCTGTAGTGGGTGGGAAATGTGCCCGGAGCAGCTGTAGTGGGTGGGAGATGTGCCTGGACCAGCTGTAGTGGGTGGGAGATGTGCTCGGACCAGCTGTAGTGGGTGAGAGATGTGCCCTGACCAGCTGTAGTGGTGGGAGATGTGCCTGGACCAGCTGTAGTGGGTGGGAGATGTGCCTGGCCCAGCTGTAGTGGGTGGGAGATGTGCTCAGATCAGCTGTAGTGGGTGGGAGATGTGCTCGGACCAGCTGTAGTGGGTGGGAGATGTGCCTGGACGAGCTGTAGTGGGTGGGATATGTGCCCGGACCAGCTGTAGTGGGTGGGAGATGTGCTCGGACTAGCTGTAGTGGGTGGGAGATGTGCTCGGACTAGCTGTAGTGGGGGGAGATGTGCCTGGACCAGCTGTAGTGGGTAAGAGATGTACCCGGACCAGCTGTAGTGGGTGGGAGATGTGCTCGGACCAGCTGTAATGGGTAAGAGATGTGCTCGGACTAGCTGTAGTGGGTGGGAGATGTGCCTGGATCAGCTGTAGTGGGTGGGAGATGTACCCGGACCAGCTGTAGTGGGTGGGAGATGTGCTCGGACCAGCTGTAGTGGGTGGGAGATGTGTTCGGACCAGCTGTTGTGGGTGGGAGATGTGTTCGGACCAGCTGTAGTGGGTGGGAGATGTGCTCGGACCAGCTGTAGTGTGTGGGAGATGTGCTCTGACCAGCTGTAGTGGGTGGGAGATGTGCTCAGACCAGCTGTAGTGTGTGGGAGACGTGCCCTGACCAGCTGTAGTGGGTGGGAGATGTGCTCGGACTAGCTGTAGTGGGTGGGAGATGTGCTCAGACTAGCTGCAGTGGGTGGGAGATGTGTCTGGACCAGCTGTAGAGGGTGGGAGATGTGCACGGACCAGCTGTAATGGGTAGGAGATGTGCCCGGACCAGCTGTAGTGGCTGAGAGATGTGCCCTGACCAGCTGTAGTGGGTGGGAGATGTGCTCGGACCAGCTGTAGTGGGTGGGAGATGTGCCCGGACCAGCTGTAGTGGATGGGAGATGTGCCTGGACCAGTTGTACTGGGTAGGAGAAGTGCCTAGACCAGATGTAGTGGGTGGGAAATGTGCCCGGACCAGCTGTAGTGGGTCGGAGATGTGCCTGGACCAGCTGTAGTGAGTGGGAGATGTGCTCGGACGAGCTGTAGTGGGTGGGAGATGTGCCCTGACCAACTGTAGTGGTGGGAGATGTGCCTGGACCAGCTGTAACGGGTAAGAGATGTGCTCAGATCAGCTGTAGTGGGTGGGAGATGTGCTCAGATCAGCTGTAGTGAGTGGGAGATGTGCTTGGACCAGCTGTAGTGGGTGGGAGATGTGCCCTGACATGCTGTAGTGGTGGGAGATGTGCCCGGACCAGCTGTAGTGAGTGGGAGATGTGCCTGAACCAGCTATAGTGGGTGGGAGATATGCCTGGACGAGCTGTAGTGGGTGGGAGATGTGCCCGAACCAGCTGTAGTGGGTTGGAGATGTGCTCGGACTAGCTGTAGTGGGTGGGAGATGTGCTCGGATTAGCTGTAGTGGGTGGGAGATGTGCCTGGACCAGCTGTAGTAGTTGGGAGATGTTCCCAAACCAGCTGTAGTGGGTGGGAGATGTGCTCGGACCAGCTGTAGTGGGTGGGAGATGTGCTCGGACCAGCTGTAGTGGGTGGGAGATGTGTTCGGACCAACTGTAGTGGGTGGGAGATGTGCTCAAACCAGCTGTAGTGTGTGGGAGATGTGCTCTGACCAGCTGTAGTGGCTGGGAGATGTGCTCGGACCAGCATTAGTGGGTGGGAGATGTGCTCGGACGAGCTGTAGTGTGTGGGAGATGTACTCGGACCAGCATTAGTGGGTGAGAAATGTGCTCGGACCAGCTGTAGTGGGTGGGAGATGTGGTCGGATTAGCTGTAGTGGGTGGGAGATGTGCCTGGACCAGCCGTAGTAGTTGGGAGATGTGCCCAAACCAGCTGTAGTGGGTGGGAGATGTGCCCTGACCAGGTGTAGTGGGTGGGAGATGTGCTCGGACTAGCTGTAGTGGGTGGGAGATGTACTCGGACCAGCATTAGTGGGTAGGAAATGTGCTCGGACCAGCTGTAGTGGGTGGGAGATGTACTCGGACCAGCTGAAGTGGGTGGGAGATGTCCTCGGACCAGCTGTAGTGGGTGGGAGATGTGCCTGAACCAACTGTAGTGGGTGGGAGATGTGCTTAGACTAGCTTCAGTGGGTGGGAGATGTGCCTAGACCAGCTGTAGTGGGTGGGAGATGTGCCCGGACCCGCTGTAGTGGGTGGGAGATGTGCTCGGACCAGCTGTAGTGGGTGGAAGATGTGTTCGGACCAGATGTAGTGGGAGGGACATGTGGTCGGACCAGCTGTAGTGGGTGGGAGATGTACTCGGACCAGCTTTAGTGGGTGGGAAATGTGCTCGGACCAGCTGCAGTGGGTGGGAGATGTACTCGGACCAGCTAAAGTGGGTGGGAGATGTCCTCGGACCAGCTGTAGTGGGTGGGAGATGTGCCTGAACCAACTGCAGTGGGTGGGAGATGTGCTCGGACCAGCTGTAGTGGGTGGGAGATGTGCCTGGACCAGCTGTAGTGGGTGGGAGATGTGCCCTGACCAGCTGTAGTGGTGGGAGATGTGCCTGGACCAGCTGCGGTGGTGGAAGATGCGCCATGACCAGCTGTAGTGGGAGGGAGATGTGCTCGGACCAGCTGTAGTGGGTGGGAGATGTGCTCGGACCAGCTGTAGTGGGTGGGAGATGTGCCCTGACCAGCTGTAGTGGGTGGGAAATGTGCTCGGACCAGCTGTAGTGGGTGGGAGATGTGCCCGGACCAGCTGTATTGGGTGGGAGATGTGCCTGGACCAGTTGTACTGGGTGGGAGATGTGCTCGGAGCAGCTGTAGTGGGTGGAAGATGTGCTCGGACTAGCTGTAGTGGGTGGGAGATGTGCCTGGACCAGCTGTAGTGGGTGGGAGATGTGCTCGGATCAGCTGTTGTGGGTGGGAGATGTGCCCTGACCAGCTTTAGTGGGTGGGAGATGTGCTCGGACTAGCTGTAGTGGGTGGGAGATGTGCGCAGACTAGCTGCAGTGGGTGGGAGATGTGTCTGGACCAGCTGTAGTGGGTGGGAAATGTGCCCGGACCAGCTGTAGTGGGTGGGAGATGTGCCTGGACCAGCTGTAGTGGGTGGGAGATGTGCTCCGAGCAGCTGTTGTGGGTGGGAGATGTGCCCTGACCAGCTGTAGTGGTGGGAGATGTGCTTGGACCAGCTGTAGTGGGTGGGCGATGTACCTGAACCAGCTGTAGTGGGTGGGAGATGTGCTCAGATCAGCTGTAGTGTGTGAGGGATGTGCTCGGACCAGCTGTAGTGGGTGGGAGATGTGCCCTGACCAGCTGTGGTGGGTGGGAGATGTGCCCGGATCAGCTGTAGTCGGTTGGAGATGTGCTCGGACCAGCTGTAGTGGGTGGGAGGTGTGCTCGGACCAGCTGTAGTGGGTGGGAGATGTGTTCGGACCAGCTGTAGTGTGTGGGAGATGTGCCCTGACCATCTGTAGAGGGTGGGAGATGTGCTCGGACTAGCTGTAGTGAGTGGGAGATGTGCTCAGACTAGCTGCAGTGGGTGGGAGATGTGTCTGGACCAGCTGTAGTGGGTGGGAGATGTGCCCGGACCAGCTGTAGTGGGTGAGAGATGTGCCCTGACCAGCTGTAGTGGGTGGGAGATGTGCTCGGACCTGCTGTAGTGGGTGGGAGATGTGCCCGGACCAGCTGTATTGGGTGGGAGATGTGCCTGGACCAGTTGTACTGGGTAGGAGAAGTGTCTGGACCAGCTGTAGTGGGTGGGAAATGTGCCCGGACCAGCTGAAGTGGGTGGGAGATGTGCCTGGACCAGCTGTAGTGGGTGGGAGATGTGCTCGGACCAGCTGTAGTGGGTGGGAGATGTGCCCTGACCAGCTGTAGTGGTGGGAGATGTGCCTGGACCAGCTGTAGTGGGTGGGGGATGTGCCTGGACCAGCTGTAGTGGGTGGGAGATGTGCTCAGATCAGCTGTAGTGGGTGGGAGATGTGCTCGGACCAGCTGTAGTGGGTGGGAGATGTGCCCTGACCAGCTGTAGTGGTGGGAGATGTGCCTGGACCAGCTGCGGTGGTGGAAGATGTGCCCTGACCAGCTGTAGTGGGTGGGAGATGTGCTCGGACTTGCTGTAGTGGGTGGGAGATGTGGTCAGACTAGCTGCAGGGGGTGGGAGATGTGCCTGGACCAGCTGTAGTGGGTGGGAGATGTGCCCGGACCAGCTGTATTAGGTGGGAGATGTGCTCGGACAAGCTGTAGTGGGTGGGAGATGTGCTCGGACCAGCTGTAGTGGGTGGGAGATGTGCTCGGACTAGCTGTAGTGGGTGGGAGATGTACTCGGACCAGCTGTAATGGGTGGGAGATGTGCTGGGACCAGCTGTAGTGGGTGGGAGATGTGCTCAGACCAGCTGTAGTGTGTGGGAGATGTGCCCTGACCAGCTGTAGTGGGTGGAAGATGTGCTCGGACTAGCTGTAGTGGGTGGGAGATGTGCTCAGACTAGCTGCAGTGGGTGGGAGATGTGTCTGGACCAGCTGTAGTGGGTGGGAGATGTGCCCGGACCAGCTGTAGTGGGTGAGAGATGTGCCCTGACCAGCTGTAGTGGGTGGGAGATGTGCTCGGACCAGCTGTAGTGGGTGGGAGATGTGCCCGGACCAGCTATATTGGGTGGGAGATATGCCTGGACCAGTTGTACTGGGTAGGAGAAGTGTCTGGACCAGCTGTAGTGGGTGGAAGATGTGTTCGGACCAGCTGTAGTGGGTGGGAGATGTGCTCGGACCAGCTGTAGTGTGTAGGAGATGTACTCGGACCAGCTTTAGTGGGTGGGAAATGTGCTCGGACCAGCTGTAGTGGGTGGGAGATGTGCCCAAACCAGCTGTAGTGGGTGGGAGATGTGCCCTGACCAGCTGTAGTGGGTGGGAGATGTGCTCGGACTAGCTGTAGTGGGTGGGAGTTGAACTCGGACCAGCATTAGTGGGTGGGAAATGTGCTCGGACCAGCTGTAGTGGGTGGGAGATGTACTCGGACCAGCTGAAGTGGGTGGGAGATATCCTCGGACCAGCTGTAGTGGGTGGGAGATGTGCCTGAACCAACTGTAGTGGGTGGGAGATGTACTTAGACTAGCTTCAGTGGGTGGGAGATGTGCCTAGACCAGCTGTAGTGGGTGGGAGATGTGCCCGGACCAGCTGTAGTGGGTGGGAGATGTGCTCGGACCAGCTGTAGTGGGTGGAAGATGTGTTCGGACCAGCTGTAATGGGTGGGAGATGTACTCGGACCAGCTTTAGTGGGTGGGAAATGTGCTCGGACCAGCTGTAGTGGGTGGCAGATGTACTCGGACCAGCTTTAGTGGGTGGGAAATGTGCTCGGACCAGCTGTAGTGGGTGGGAGATGTACTCGGACCAGCTGAAGTGGGTGGGAGATGTCCTCGGACCAGCTGTAGTGGGTGGGAGATGTGCCTGGACCAGATGTAGTGGGTGGGAGATGTGCTCGGAGGAGCTGTTGTGGGTGGGAGATGTGCCCTGACCAGCTGTAGTGGGTGGGAGATGTGCTCGGACTAGCTGTAGTGGGTGGGAGATGTGCTCAGACTAGCTGCAGTGGGTGGGAGATGTGTCTGGACCAGATGTAGTGGGTGGGAAATGTGCCCGGACCAGCTGTAGTGGGTGGGAGATGTGCCTGGACCAGCTGTAGTGGGTGGGAGATGTGCTCGGACCAGCTGTTGTGGGTGGGAGATGTGCCCTGACCCGCTGTAGTGGGTGGGAGATATGCCCGGACCAGCTGTAGTGGGTGGGAGATGTGCCTGGACCAGCTGTAGTGGGTGGGAGATGTGCCCGGACCAGTTGTAATGGGTGGGAGATGTGCTCGGACCAGCTGTAGTGGTTGGGAGATGTGCCTGGACTAGCAGTAGTCGGTGGGAGATGTGCTCGGACCAGCTGTAGTAGTTGGGGGATGTGCCCTGACCCGCTGTAGTGGGTGGTATATGTGCCCTGACAAGCTGTAGTGGGGTGGAGATGTGCTCGGACCAGCTGTAGTGGGTGGGAGATGTGCCCGGACCAGCTGTAGTGGGTGGTAGATATGCCTGGATCAGCTGTAGGTGGTGGGAGATGTGCCTGGACCAGCTGTAGTGGGTGGGAGATGTGCTTGGACCAGCTGTAGTGGGTGGGAGATGTGCTCGGACCAGCTGTAGTGGGTGGGAGATGTGCGTGGACCAGCTGTAGTGGGTGGAAGATGTGCTCGGCCCAGCTGTAGTGGGTGGGAGATGTGCTCGGACCAGCTATAGTGGGTGCGAGATGTGCCTGGACGAGCTGTAGTGGGTGGGAGATGTTCTTGGACCAGCTGTAGTGGGTGGGAGATGTGCTCGGATCAGCTGTAGTGAGTGGGAGATGTGCTCGGACCAACTGTAGTGGGTGGGAGATGTGCCTGGACCAGCTGTAGTGGGTGGGAGATGTGCTCGGAGGAGCTGTTGTGGGTGGGAGATGTGCCCTGACCAGCTGTAGTGGGTGGGAGATGTGCTCGGACTAGCTGTAGTGGGTGGGAGATGTGCTCAGACTAGCTGCAGTGGGTGGGAGATGTGTCTGGACCAGATGTAGTGGGTGGGAAATGTGCCCAGACCAGCTGTAGTGGGTGGGAGATGTGCCTGGACCAGCTGTAGTGGGTGGGAGATGTGCTCGGACCAGCTGTTGTGGGTGGGAGATGTGCCCTGACCAGCTGTAGTGGGTGGGAGATATGCCCGGACCAGCTGTAGTGGGTGGGAGATGTGCCTGGACCAGCTGTAGTGGGTGGGAGATGTGCCCGGACCAGTTGTAATGGGTGGGAGATGTGCTCGGACCAGCTGTAGTGGTTGGGAGATGTGCCTGGACTAGCAGTAGTGGGTGGGAGATGTGCTCGGACCAGCTGTAGTAGTTGGGGGATGTGCCCTGACCCGCTGTAGTGGGTGGTATATGTGCCCTGACATGCTGTAGTGGGGTGGAGATGTGCTCGGACCAGCTGTAGTGGGTGGGCGATGTGCCTGAACCAGCTGCAGTGGGTGGGAGATGTGCCCAGATCAGCTGTAGTGTGTGGGAGATGTGCTCGGACCAGCTGTAGTGGGTGGGAGATGTGCTCGGACCAGCTGTAGTTGGTGGGAGATATCCTCGGACCAGCTGTAGTGGGTGGGAGATGTGCCTGAACCAACTGTAGTGGGTGGGAGATGTACTTAGACTAGCTTCAGTGGGTGGGAGATGTGCCTAGACCAGCTGTAGTGGGTGGGAGATGTTCCCGGACCAGCTGTAGTGGGTGGGAGATGTGCTCGGACCAGCTGTAGTGGGTGGAAGATGTGTTCGGACCAGCTGTAATGGGTGGGAGATGTACTCGGACCAGCTTTAATGGGTGGGAAATGTGCTCGGACCAGCTGTAGTGGGTGGGAGATGTACTCGGACCAGCTGAAGTGGGTGGGAGATGTCCTCGGGCCAGCTGTAGTGGGTTTGAGATGTGCCTGAACCAACTGTAGTGGGTGGGAGATGTGCTCGGACCAGCTGTAGTGGGTGGGAGATGTGCCTGGACCAGATGTAGTGGGTGGGAGATGTGCCCTGATCAGCTGTAGTGGGTGGGAGATGTGCCCGGACTAGCTGTAGTGGGTAGGAGATGTGCTTGGACCAGCTGTAGTGGGTGGGAGATGTGCTCGGACCAGCTGTAGTGGGCGGGAGATGTGCCTGGACGAGCTGTAGTGGGTGGGAGATGTGCCCGGACCAGCTGTAGTGGGTGGGAGATGTGCTCGGACTAGTAGTGGGTGGGACATGTGCTCGGACTAGCTGTAGTGGGTGGGAGATGTGCCTGGACCAGCTGTAGTGGGTGGAAGATGTGCCCTGACCAGCTGTAGTGGGTGGGAGATGTGCCCGGACTAGCTGTAGTGGGAAGGAGATGTGCTTGGACCAGCTGTAGTGGGTGGGAGATGTGCTCGGACCAGCTGTAGTGGGTGGGAGATGTGCTCGGACCAGCTGTAGTGGGTGGGAGACGTGTTCGGACCAGCTGTAGTGGGTGGGAGATGTGCTCGGACCAGCTGTAGTAGGTGGGAGATGTACCCTGACCAGCTGTAGTGGGTGGGAGATGTGCCCGAACCAGCTGTATTGGGTGGGAGATGTTCCTGGACCAGTTGTACTGGGTGGGAGATGTGCTCGGAGCAGCTGTAGTGAGTGGGAGATGTGCTCGGACCAACTGTAGTGGGTGGGAGATGTGCCTGGACCAGCTGTAGTGGGTGGGAGATGTGCTCGGAGGAGCTGTTGTGGGTGGGAGATGTGCCCTGACCAGCTGTAGTGGGTGGGAGATGTGCTCGGACTAGCTGTAGTGGGTGGGAGATGTGCTCAGACTAGCTGCAGTGGGTGGGAGATGTGTCTGGACCAGATGTAGTGGGTGGGAAATGTGCCCGGACCAGCTGTAGTGGGTGGGAGATGTGCCTGGACCAGCTGTAGTGGGTGGGAGATGTGCTCGGACCAGCTGTTGTGGGTGGGAGATGTGCCCTGACCAGCTGTAGTGGGTGGGAGATATGCCCGGACCAGCTGTAGTGGGTGGGAGATGTGCCTGGACCAGCTGTAGTGGGTGGGAGATGTGCCCGGACCAGTTGTAATGGGTGGGAGATGTGCTCGGACCAGCTGTAGTGGTTGGGAGATGTGCCTGGACTAGCAGTAGTGGGTGGGAGATGTGCTCGGACCAGCTGTAGTAGTTGGGGGATGTGCCCTGACCCGCTGTAGTGGGTGGTATATGTGCCCTGACAAGCTGTAGTGGGGTGGAGATGTGCTCGGACCAGCTGTAGTGGGTGGGCGATGTGCCTGAACCAGCTGCAGTGGGTGGGAGATGTGCCCAGATCAGCTGTAGTGTGTGGGAGATGTGCTCGGACCAGCTGTAGTGGGTGGGAGATGTGCTCGAACCAGCTGTAGTTGGTGGGAGATATCCTCGGACCAGCTGTAGTGGGTGGGAGATGTGCCTGAACCAACTGTAGTGGGTGGGAGATGTACTTAGACTAGCTTCAGTGGGTGGGAGATGTGCCTAGACCAGCTGTAGTGGGTGGGAGATGTTCCCGGACCAGCTGTAGTGGGTGGGAGATGTGCTCGGACCAGCTGTAGTGGGTGGAAGATGTGTTCGGACCAGCTGTAATGGGTGGGAGATGTACTCGGACCAGCTTTAATGGGTGGGAAATGTGCTCGGACCAGCTGTAGTGAGTGGGAGATGTACTCGGACCAGCTGAAGTGGGTGGGAGATGTCCTCGGGCCAGCTGTAGTGGGTTTGAGATGTGCCTGAACCAACTGTAGTGGGTGGGAGATGTGCTCGGACCAGCTGTAGTGGGTGGGAGATGTGCCTGGACCAGATGTAGTGGGTGGGAGATGTGCCCTGATCAGCTGTAGTGGGTGGGAGATGTGCCCGGACTAGCTGTAGTGGGTAGGAGATGTTCTTGGACCAGCTGCAGTGGGTGGGAGATGTGCTCGGACCAGCTGTAGTGGGCGGGAGATGTGCCTGGACGAGCTGTAGTGGGTGGGAGATGTGCCCGGACCAGCTGTAGTGGGTGGGAGATGTGCTCGGACTAGTAGTGGGTGGGACATGTGCTCGGACTAGCTGTAGTGGGTGGGAGATGTGCCTGGACCAGCTGTAGTGGGTGGAAGATGTGCCCTGACCAGCTGTAGTGGGTGGGAGATGTGCCCGGACTAGCTGTAGTGGGAAGGAGATGTGCTTGGACCAGCTGTAGTGGGTGGGAGATGTGCTCGGACCAGCTGTAGTGGGTGGGAGATGTGCTCGGACCAGCTGTAGTGGGTGGGAGACGTGTTCGGACCAGCTGTAGTGGGTGGGAGATGTGCTCGAACCAGCTGTAGTAGGTGGGAGATGTACCCTGACCAGCTGTAGTGGGTGGGAGATGTGCCCGGACCAGCTGTATTGGGTGGGAGATGTGCCTGGACCAGTTGTACTGGGTGGGAGATGTGCTCGGAGCAGCTGTAGTGAGTGGGAGATGTGCTCGGACCAACTGTAGTGGGTGGGAGATGTGCTCGGAGGAGCTGTTGTGGGTGGGAGATGTGCCCTGACCAGCTGTAGTGGGTGGGAGATGTGCTCGGACTAGCTGTAGTGGGTGGGAGATGTGCTCAGACTAGCTGCAGTGGGTGGGAGATGTGTCTGGACCAGATGTAGTGGGTGGGAAATGTGCCCGGACCAGCTGTAGTGGGTGGGAAATGTGCCTGGACCAGCTGTAGTGGGTGGGAGATGTGCTCGGACCAGCTGTTGTGGGTGGGAGATGTGCCCTGACCAGCTGTAGTGGGTGGGAGATATGCCCGGACCAGCTGTAGTGGGTGGGAGATGTGCCTGGACCAGCTGTAGTGGGTGGGAGATGTGCCCGGACCAGTTGTAATGGGTGGGAGATGTGCTCGGACCAGCTGTAGTGGTTGGGAGATGTGCCTGGACTAGCAGTAGTCGGTGGGAGATGTGCTCGGACCAGCTGTAGTAGTTGGGGGATGTGCCCTGACCCGCTGTAGTGGGTGGTATATGTGCCCTGACAAGCTGTAGTGGGGTGGAGATGTGCTCGGACCAGCTGTAGTGGGTGGGAGATGTGCCCGGACCAGCTGTAGTGGGTGGTAGATATGCCTGGATTAGCTGTAGGTGGTGGGAGATGTGCCTGGACCAGCTGTAGTGGGTGGGAGATGTGCTTGGACCAGCTGTAGTGGGTGGGAGATGTGCTCGGACCAGCTGTAGTGGGTGGGAGATGTGCGTGGACCAGCTGTAGTGGGTGGAAGATGTGCTCGGCCCAGCTGTAGTGGGTGGGAGATGTGCTCGGACCAGCTATAGTGGGTGCGAGATGTGCCTGGACGAGCTGTAGTGGGTGGGAGATGTTCTTGGACCAGCTGTAGTGGGTGGGAGATGTGCTCGGATCAGCTGTAGTGAGTGGGAGATGTGCTCGGACCAACTGTAGTGGGTGGGAGATGTGCCTGGACCAGCTGTAGTGGGTGGGAGATGTGCTCGGAGGAGCTGTTGTGGGTGGGAGATGTGCCCTGACCAGCTGTAGTGGGTGGGAGATGTGCTCGGACTAGCTGTAGTGGGTGGGAGATGTGCTCAGACAAGCTGCAGTGGGTGGGAGATGTGTCTGGACCAGATGTAGTGGGTGGGAAATGTGCCCGGACCAGCTGTAGTGGGTGGGAGATGTGCCTGGACCAGCTGTAGTGGGTGGGAGATGTGCTCGGACCAGCTGTTGTGGGTGGGAGATGTGCCCTGACCAGCTGTAGTGGGTGGGAGATATGCCCGGACCAGCTGTAGTGGGTGGGAGATGTGCCTGGACCAGCTGTAGTGGGTGGGAGATGTGCCCGGACCAGTTGTAATGGGTGGGAGATGTGCTCGGACCAGCTGTAGTGGTTGGGAGATGTGCCTGGACTAGCAGTAGTGGGTGGGAGATGTGCTCGGACCAGCTGTAGTAGTTGGGGGATGTGCCCTGACCCGCTGTAGTGGGTGGTATATGTGCCCTGACATGCTGTAGTGGGGTGGAGATGTGCTCGGACCAGCTGTAGTGGGTGGGCGATGTGCCTGAACCAGCTGCAGTGGGTGGGAGATGTGCCCAGATCAGCTGTAGTGTGTGGGAGATGTGCTCGGACCAGCTGTAGTGGGTGGGAGATGTGCTCGGACCAGCTGTAGTTGGTGGGAGATATCCTCGGACCAGCTGTAGTGGGTGGGAGATGTGCCTGAACCAACTGTAGTGGGTGGGAGATGTACTTAGACTAGCTTCAGTGGGTGGGAGATGTGCCTAGACCAGCTGTAGTGGGTGGGAGATGTTCCCGGACCAGCTGTAGTGGGTGGGAGATGTGCTCGGACCAGCTGTAGTGGGTGGAAGATGTGTTCGGACCAGCTGTAATGGGTGGGAGATGTACTCGGACCAGCTTTAATGGGTGGGAAATGTGCTCGGACCAGCTGTAGTGGGTGGGAGATGTACTCGGACCAGCTGAAGTGGGTGGGAGATGTCCTCGGGCCAGCTGTAGTGGGTTTGAGATGTGCCTGAACCAACTGTAGTGGGTGGGAGATGTGCTCGGACCAGCTGTAGTGGGTGGGAGATGTGCCTGGACCAGATGTAGTGGGTGGGAGATGTGCCCTGATCAGCTGTAGTGGGTGGGAGATGTGCCCGGACTAGCTGTAGTGGGTAGGAGATGTGCTTGGACCAGCTGTAGTGGGTGGGAGATGTGCTCGGACCAGCTGTAGTGGGCGGGAGATGTGCCTGGACGAGCTGTAGTGGGTGGGAGATGTGCCCGGACCAGCTGTAGTGGGTGGGAGATGTGCTCGGACTAGTAGTGGGTGGGACATGTGCTCGGACTAGCTGTAGTGGGTGGGAGATGTGCCTGGACCAGCTGTAGTGGGTGGAAGATGTGCCCTGACCAGCTGTAGTGGGTGGGAGATGTGCCCGGACTAGCTGTAGTGGGAAGGAGATGTGCTTGGACCAGCTGTAGTGGGTGGGAGATGTGCTCGGACCAGCTGTAGTGGGTGGGAGATGTGCTCGGACCAGCTGTAGTGGGTGGGAGACGTGTTCGGACCAGCTGTAGTGGGTGGGAGATGTGCTCGGACCAGCTGTAGTAGGTGGGAGATGTACCCTGACCAGCTGTAGTGGGTGGGAGATGTGCCCGGACCAGCTGTATTGGGTGGGAGATGTGCCTGGACCAGTTGTACTGGGTGGGAGATGTGCTCGGAGCAGCTGTAGTGAGTGGGAGATGTGCTCGGACCAACTGTAGTGGGTGGGAGATGTGCCTGGACCAGCTGTAGTGGTTGGGAGATGTGCTCGGAGGAGCTGTTGTGGGTGGGAGATGTGCCCTGACCAGCTGTAGTGGGTGGGAGATGTGCTCGGACTAGCTGTAGTGGGTGGGAGATGTGCTCAGACTAGCTGCAGTGGGTGGGAGATGTGTCTGGACCAGATGTAGTGGGTGGGAAATGTGCCCGGACCAGCTGTAGTGGGTGGGAGATGTGCCTGGACCAGCTGTAGTGGGTGGGAGATGTGCTCGGACCAGCTGTTGTGGGTGGGAGATGTGCCCTGACCAGCTGTAGTGGGTGGGAGATATGCCCGGACCAGCTGTAGTGGGTGGGAGATGTGCCTGGACCAGCTGTAGTGGGTGGGAGATGTGCCCGGACCAGTTGTAATGGGTGGGAGATGTGCTCGGACCAGCTGTAGTGGTTGGGAGATGTGCCTGGACTAGCAGTAGTGGGTGGGAGATGTGCTCGGACCAGCTGTAGTAGTTGGGGGATGTGCCCTGACCCGCTGTAGTGGGTGGTATATGTGCCCTGACAAGCTGTAGTGGGGTGGAGATGTGCTCGGACCAGCTGTAGTGGGTGGGCGATGTGCCTGAACCAGCTGCAGTGGGTGGGAGATGTGCCCAGATCAGCTGTAGTGTGTGGGAGATGTGCTCGGACCAGCTGTAGTGGGTGGGAGATGTGCTCGAACCAGCTGTAGTTGGTGGGAGATATCCTCGGACCAGCTGTAGTGGGTGGGAGATGTGCCTGAACCAACTGTAGTGGGTGGGAGATGTACTTAGACTAGCTTCAGTGGGTGGGAGATGTGCCTAGACCAGCTGTAGTGGGTGGGAGATGTTCCCGGACCAGCTGTAGTGGGTGGGAGATGTGCTCGGACCAGCTGTAGTGGGTGGAAGATGTGTTCGGACCAGCTGTAATGGGTGGGAGATGTACTCGGACCAGCTTTAATGGGTGGGAAATGTGCTCGGACCAGCTGTAGTGAGTGGGAGATGTACTCGGACCAGCTGAAGTGGGTGGGAGATGTCCTCGGGCCAGCTGTAGTGGGTTTGAGATGTGCCTGAACCAACTGTAGTGGGTGGGAGATGTGCTCGGACCAGCTGTAGTGGGTGGGAGATGTGCCTGGACCAGATGTAGTGGGTGGGAGATGTGCCCTGATCAGCTGTAGTGGGTGGGAGATGTGCCCGGACTAGCTGTAGTGGGTAGGAGATGTTCTTGGACCAGCTGTAGTGGGTGGGAGATGTGCTCGGACCAGCTGTAGTGGGCGGGAGATGTGCCTGGACGAGCTGTAGTGGGTGGGAGATGTGCCCGGACCAGCTGTAGTGGGTGGGAGATGTGCTCGGACTAGTAGTGGGTGGGACATGTGCTCGGACTAGCTGTAGTGGGTGGGAGATGTGCCTGGACCAGCTGTAGTGGGTGGAAGATGTGCCCTGACCAGCTGTAGTGGGTGGGAGATGTGCCCGGACTAGCTGTAGTGGGAAGGAGATGTGCTTGGACCAGCTGTAGTGGGTGGGAGATGTGCTCGGACCAGCTGTAGTGGGTGGGAGATGTGCTCGGACCAGCTGTAGTGGGTGGGAGACGTGTTCGGACCAGCTGTAGTGGGTGGGAGATGTGCTCGAACCAGCTGTAGTAGGTGGGAGATGTACCCTGACCAGCTGTAGTGGGTGGGAGATGTGCCCGGACCAGCTGTATTGGGTGGGAGATGTGCCTGGACCAGTTGTACTGGGTGGGAGATGTGCTCGGAGCAGCTGTAGTGAGTGGGAGATGTGCTCGGACCAACTGTAGTGGGCGGGAGATGTGCCTGGACCAGCTGTAATGGGTGGGAGATGTGCTCGGAGGAGCTGTTGTGGGTGGGAGATGTGCCCTGACCAGCTGTAGTGGGTGGGAGATGTGCTCGGACTAGCTGTAGTGGGTGGGAGATGTGCTCAGACTAGCTGCAGTGGGTGGGAGATGTGTCTGGACCAGATGTAGTGGGTGGGAAATGTGCCCGGACCAGCTGTAGTGGGTGGGAAATGTGCCTGGACCAGCTGTAGTGGGTGGGAGATGTGCTCGGACCAGCTGTTGTGGGTGGGAGATGTGCCCTGACCAGCTGTAGTGGGTGGGAGATATGCCCGGACCAGCTGTAGTGGGTGGGAGATGTGCCTGGACCAGCTGTAGTGGGTGGGAGATGTGCCCGGACCAGTTGTAATGGGTGGGAGATGTGCTCGGACCAGCTGTAGTGGTTGGGAGATGTGCCTGGACTAGCAGTAGTGGGTGGGAGATGTGCTCGGACCAGCTGTAGTAGTTGGGGGATGTGCCCTGACCCGCTGTAGTGGGTGGTATATGTGCCCTGACAAGCTGTAGTGGGGTGGAGATGTGCTCGGACCAGCTGTAGTGGGTGGGAGATGTGCCCGGACCAGCTGTAGTGGGTGGTAGATATGCCTGGATCAGCTGTAGGTGGTGGGAGATGTGCCTGGACCAGCTGTAGTGGGTGGGAGATGTGCTTGGACCAGCTCTAGTGGGTGGGAGATGTGCTCGGACCAGCTGTAGTGGGTGGGAGATGTGCGTGGACCAGCTGTAGTGGGTGGAAGATGTGCCCGGCCCAGCTGTAGTGGGTGGGAGATGTGCTCGGACCAGCTATAGTGGGTGCGAGATGTGCCTGGACGAGCTGTAGTGGGTGGGAGATGTTCTTGGACCAGCTGTAGTGGGTGGGAGATGTGCTCGGATCAGCTGTAGTGGTTGGGAGATGTGCCCTGACCAGCTGTAGTGGGTGGGAGATGTGCTCGGACTAGCTGTAGTGGGTGGGAGATGTGCTCAGACTAGTTGCAGTGGGTGGGAGATGTGTCTGGACCAGCTGTAGTGGGTGGGAGATGTGCCCGGACCAGCTGTAGTGGGTGAGAGATGTGCCCTGACCAGCTGTAGTGGGTGGGAGATGTGCTCGGACCAGCTGTAGTGGGTGGGAGATGTGCCCAGACCAGCTGTATTGGGTGGGAGATGTGCCTGGACCAGTTGTACTGGGTAGGAGAACTGTCTGGGCCAGCTGTAGTGGGTGGGAAATGTGCCCGGACCAGCTGTAGTGGGTGGGAGATGTGCCTGGACCAGCTGTAGTGGGTGGGAGATGTGCTCGGACCAGCTGTTGTGGGTGGGAGATGTGCCCTGACCAGCTGTAGTGGTGGGAGATGTGCCTGGACTAGCTGTAGTGGGTGGGAGATGTGCCTGGACCAGCTGTAGTGGGGGGGAGATGTGCTCAGATCAGCTGTAGTGGGTGGGAGATGTGCTCGGACCAGCTGTAGTGGGTGGGAGATGTGCCCTGACCAGCTGTAGTGGTGGGAGATGTGCCTGGACCAGCTGCGGTGGTGGAAGATGTGCCCTGACCAGCTGTAGTGGGTGGGAGATGTGCTCGGACTTGCTGTAGTGGGTGGGAGATGTGCTCAGACTAGCTGCAGTGGGTGAGAGATGTGCCCTGACCAGCTGTAGTGGGTGGGAGATGTGCTCGGACCAGCTGTAGTGGGTGGGAGATGTGCCCAGACCAGCTGTATTGGGTGGGAGATGTGCCTGGACCAGTTGTACTGGGTAGGAGAACTGTCTGGGCCAGCTGTAGTGGGTGGGAAATGTGCCCGGACCAGCTGTAGTGGGTGGGAGATGTGCCTGGACCAGCTGTAGTGGGTGGGAGATGTGCTCGGACCAGCTGTTGTGGGTGGGAGATGTGCCCTGACCAGCTGTAGTGGTGGGAGATGTGCCTGGACCAGCTGTAGTGGGTGGGAGATGTGCCTGGACCAGCTGTAGTGGGGGGGAGATGTGCTCAGATCAGCTGTAGTGGGTGGGAGATGTGCTCGGACCAGCTGTAGTGGGTGGGAGATGTGCCCTGACCAGCTGTAGTGGTGGGAGATGTGCCTGGACCAGCTGCGGTGGTGGAAGATGTGCCCTGACCAGCTGTAGTGGGTGGGAGATGTGCTCGGACTTGCTGTAGTGGGTGGGAGATGTGCTCAGACTAGCTGCAGTGGGTGGGAGATGTGCCTGGACCAGCTGTAGTGGGTGGGAGATGTGCCCGGACCAGCTGTATTGGGTGGGAGATGTGCTCGGACCAGCTGCAGTGAGTGGGAGATGTGCTCGGACCAGCTGTAGTGGGTGGAAGATGTGTTCGGACCAGCTGTAGAGGGTGGGAGATGTGCTCGGACCAGCTGAAGTTTGTGGGAGATATCCTCGGACCAGCTGTAGTGGGTGGGAGATGTGCCTGAACCAACTGTAGTGGGTGGAAGATGTGTTCGGACCAGATGTAGTGGGTGGGAGATGTGCTCAGATCAGCTGTAGTGGGTGGGAGATGTGCTCGGACCAGCTGTAGTGGGTGGGAGATGTGCCCTGACCAGCTGTAGTGGTGAGAGATGTGCCTGGACCAGCTGCGGTGGTGGAAGATGTGCCCTGACCAGCTGTAGTGGGTGGGAGATGTGCTCGGACTTGCTGTAGTGGGTGGGAGATGTGCTCAGACTAGCTGCAGTGGGTGGGAGATGTGCCTGGACCAGATGTAGTGGGTCGGAGATGTGCCCGGACCAGCTGTATTGGGTGGGAGATGTGCTCGGACCAGCTGTAGTGGGTGGGAGATGTGCTCGGACCAACTGTAGTGGGTGGAAGATGTGTTCGGACCAGCTGTAGTGGGTGGGAGATGTGCTCAGACCAGCTGTAGTGGGTGGGAGATGTACTCGGACCAGCTGAAGTGGGTAGGAGATGTCCTCGGACCAGCTGTAGTGGGTGGGAGATGTGCCTGAACCAACTGTAGTGGGTGGGAGTTGTGCTCGGACCAGCTGTAGTGGGTGGGAGATGTGCCTCTACCAGCTGTAGTGGGTGGGAGATATGCCCTGACTAGCTGTAGTGGGTGGGAGATGTGCCCGGACCAGCTGTAGTGGGTGGGAGATGTGCTTGGACCAGCTGTAGTGGGTGGGAGATGTGCTCGGACCAGCTGTAGTGTGTGGGAGATGTGCCCTGACCAGCTGTTGTAAGTGGGAGATGTGCTCGGACCAGCTGTAGTGGGTGGAAGAAGTGCTCGGACCAGCTGTAGTGGGTGGAAAATGTGCTTGGACCAGCTGTAGTGGGTGGGAGATGTGCCCTGACCAGCTGTAGTGGTGGGAGATGTGCCTGGACCAGCTGCGGTGGTGGAAGATGTGCCCTGACCAGCTGTAGTGGGTGGGAGATGTGCTCGGACTTGCTGTAGTGGGTGGGAGATGTGCTCAGACTAGCTGCAGTGGGTGGGAGATGTGCCTGGACCAGCTGTAGTGGGTGGGAGATGTGCCCGGACCAGCTGTATTGGGTGGGAGATGTGCTCGGACCAGCTGCAGTGAGTGGGAGATGTGCTCGGACCAGCTGTAGTGGGTGGAAGATGTGTTCGGACCAGCTGTAGAGGGTGGGAGATGTGCTCGGACCAGCTGAAGTGGGTGGGAGATATCCTCGGACCAGCTGTAGTGGGTGGGAGATGTGCCTGAACCAACTGTAGTGGGTGGAAGATGTGTTCGGACCAGATGTAGTGGGTGGGAGATGTGCTCAGATCAGCTGTAGTGGGTGGGAGATGTGCTCGGACCAGCTGTAGTGGGTGGGAGATGTGCCCTGACCAGCTGTAGTGGTGAGAGATGTGCCTGGACCAGCTGCGGTGGTGGAAGATGTGCCCTGACCAGCTGTAGTGGGTGGGAGATGTGCTCGGACTTGCTGTAGTGGGTGGGAGATGTGCTCAGACTAGCTGCAGTGGGTGGGAGATGTGCCTGGACCAGATGTAGTGGGTCGGAGATGTGCCCGGACCAGCTGTATTGGGTGGGAGATGTGCTCGGACCAGCTGTAGTGGGTGGGAGATGTGCTCGGACCAACTGTAGTGGGTGGAAGATGTGTTCGGACCAGCTGTAGTGGGTGGGAGATGTGCTCAGACCAGCTGTAGTGGGTGGGAGATGTACTCGGACCAGCTGAAGTGGGTAGGAGATGTCCTCGGACCAGCTGTAGTGGGTGGGAGATGTGCCTGAACCAACTGTAGTGGGTGGGAGTTGTGCTCGGACCAGCTGTAGTGGGTGGGAGATGTGCCTCTACCAGCTGTAGTGGGTGGGAGATATGCCCTGACTAGCTGTAGTGGGTGGGAGATGTGCCCGGACCAGCTGTAGTGGGTGGGAGATGTGCTTGGACCAGCTGTAGTGGGTGGGAGATGTGCTCGGACCAGCTGTAGTGTGTGGGAGATGTGCCCTGACCAGCTGTTGTAAGTGGGAGATGTGCTCGGACCAGCTGTAGTGGGTGGAAGAAGTGCTCGGACCAGCTGTAGTGGGTGGAAAATGTGCTTGGACCAGCTGTAGTGGGTGGGAGATGTGCCCTGACCAGCTGTAGTGGTGGGAGATGTGCCTGGACCAGCTGCGGTGGTGGAAGATGTGCCCTGACCAGCTGTAGTGGGTGGGAGATGTTCTCGGACTTGCTGTAGTGGGTGGGAGATGTGCTCAGACTAGCTGCAGTGGGTGGGAGATGTGCCTGGACCAGCTGTAGTGGGTGGGAGATGTGCCCGGACCAGCTGTATTGGGTGGGAGAAGTGCTCGGACCAGCTGCAGTGAGTGGGAGATGTGCTCGGACCAGCTGTAGTGGGTGGAAGATGTGTTCGGACCAGCTGTAGTGGGTGGGAGATGTGCTCGGACCAGTTGTAGTGGGTGGGAGATGTCCTCGGACCAGCTGTAGTGGGTGGGAGATGTGCCCGGACCAGCTGTATTGGGTGGGAGATGTGCCTGGACCAGTTGTACTGGGTGGGAGATGTGCTCGGAGCAGCTGTAGTGAGTGGGAGATGTGCTCGGACCAACTGTAGTGGGTGGGAGATGTGCCTGGACCAGCTGTAGTGGGTGGGAGATGTGCTCGGAGGAGCTGTTGTGGGTGGGAGATGTGCCCTGACCAGCTGTAGTGGGTGGGAGATGTGCTCGGACTAGCTGTAGTGGGTGGGAGATGTGCTCAGACTAGCTGCAGTGGGTGGGAGATGTGTCTGGACCAGATGTAGTGGGTGGGAAATGTGCCCGGACCAGCTGTAGTGGGTGGGAGATGTGCCTGGACCAGCTGTAGTGGGTGGGAGATGTGCTCGGACCAGCTGTTGTGGGTGGGAGATGTGCCCTGACCAGCTGTAGTGGGTGGGAGATATGCCCGGACCAGCTGTAGTGGGTGGGAGATGTGCCTGGACCAGCTGTAGTGGGTGGGAGATGTGCCCGGACCAGTTGTAATGGGTGGGAGATGTGCTCGGACCAGCTGTAGTGGTTGGGAGATGTGCCTGGACTAGCAGTAGTGGGTGGGAGATGTGCTCGGACCAGCTGTAGTAGTTGGGGGATGTGCCCTGACCCGCTGTAGTGGGTGGTATATGTGCCCTGACAAGCTGTAGTGGGGTGGAGATGTGCTCGGACCAGCTGTAGTGGGTGGGAGATGTGCCCGGACCAGCTGTAGTGGGTGGTAGATATGCCTGGATCAGCTGTAGGTGGTGGGAGATGTGCCTGGACCAGCTGTAGTGGGTGGGAGATGTGCTTGGACCAGCTGTAGTGGGTGGGAGATGTGCTCGGACCAGCTGTAGTGGGTGGGAGATGTGCGTGGACCAGCTGTAGTGGGTGGAAGATGTGCCCGGCCCAGCTGTAGTGGGTGGGAGATGTGCCTGGACCAGCTGAAGTGGGTCGATGTGCCCGGACCAGCTGTAGTGGGTGGGAGATGTGCTCGGACCAGCTATAGTGGGTGCGAGATGTGCCTGGACGAGCTGTAGTGGGTGGGAGATGTTCTTGGACCAGCTGTAGTGGGTGGGAGATGTGCTCGGATCAGCTGTAGTGGTTGGGAGATGTGCCCTGACCAGCTGTAGTGGGTGGGAGATGTGCTCGGACTAGCTGTAGTGGGTGGGAGATGTGCTCAGGCTAGTTGCAGTGGGTGGGAGATGTGTCTGGACCAGCTGTAGTGGGTGGGAGATGTGCCCGGACCAGCTGTAGTGGGTGAGAGATGTGCCCTGACCAGCTGTAGTGGGTGGGAGATGTGCTCGGACCAGCTGTATTCGTTTGCCTTGTTCGGGTAGAATGTAGACTCAGTAGTCGCTTCTGTATATATTTATTGACTGAGATAGCAAGGTAAATATCTGCCTAGCCGAGGTCCTTCTACTCTGAGTCTGTGAGGATAACTGAGGCTGCTGGGAGCATCGCTGATGCTCCTCTGTCTGGCATGACGTCAGAGGCCTACTTGCCTGTGATTGGTTACATTTTAACTGACAGAATTTTGAGTATAACACCGCTCGGACACGCTACCAAGTCGACGTCCCTTGTCGACAAGCTCTGGCTAGCTATATAGTTACAATGATACTGAAAGGACCTCGGTGGCATACAATAATGGCTTACATGTGAAATTTGCATAATAAAACATTGAAAGAAGATCAGGTGTGCGTAATACTAACAACTCGGCATATATGCACCAAAAAAAAAAAAATTCATCATAATAGGTGAAAATCATGGTAACAATTCTTTGATTAAACCAGAGTATTAAGAACATGTGTATGTCTACTGATCAGATATGAACAATACAACTCAAGGTATTGCCTAAACAAAATTATTAACATGTGTCAATGGCATGTGCTTGAAAACCATACAAAATTAAACAATTATTACATTAATGGAACAAAGTTCTGACCTAACAACCACAATTGAATTTCAAGATAGATAATTTTTTTTTTTTCTCTTTTTTTTTTTTTTTTTTCGAAATATACAATATATTTACAAGACCAATGTACAATATATATAATGTGCAATATATTTACAAGCATATACAAGACCTGGATCAAGAAGACTAACATCTGCGTGATAGCAGTCAGGATTCACTGGCCACAATGTGGTTGCTAGAACAATAATAACTCTTATGACAAGCACTGTAAAAATACAAATGGTAGTAGACTTGACAATGGCATCTAATTCATAACAAAATAAAGTTGAGAAAAACTATACATTATATATAATGGTAATAATAAGACACATGTGGTAGAAATACTGCAATTGAGTTTTTTTTTTTTTTTTTTTTTTTCAAAACAAACAGAATAACTACAGAGTGCAATCAATTATAAATTCTGCGGATATCTACACCTAGCTCATCCAGAGCACTATACAACTCTGGCTCTGACTGAAGGTCCGGAACAGGTGAAACTTCATGCGACAAACTATCATCTTGAGAGATATCCTCGTTAACATCTAGCCAATGGACATGTGGTGAGTGCACGGTTGAAACGAGAGGTCTAGATCTAAGATTATAATTGCTAGTATGGGGTTGCTGAACATCAAGTGGTCTGTCAACCACAGAAGGTGGTGTCCGAGTAGGAGTATCTGTCTGGGTAAGTTCATTGTCATCTTCCTCATCAGTCTCGTCAACAGTCATTTTAGCTAACTTCATGTGGTCTAAATGTTCATTTATATACTCTCCTGTTAACAAGTTCTTAAGTCTGTATTTGTTACCTTTAATAAGCTCGATTACCTTATATGGACCCAAAAATTTCTTAGTTAACTTGTACATAGGACCAGACCTGTGTTGGTTAAGTATCATTACTACAGATCCAATAGTTATTTTATTGGGTTTAGCTCGTGCATTCCTTGCTAGAGTGAACTCGGCTGTTGCTTTGGACAGTTGTTCTCGTATTTTCTTGAATACTAATTGCATTTGTCTACGCTTCACTTGAACAAAATCATCTACGTTATATAAGGGAGTAGGAGGTACGTTAATCAATTCATTAGGGAGGATCTTATCTGTACCATAAAGAATAGCGTGAGGTGTGTCACCAGTAGAAACATTAATTGAAGAATTTATAGCACACTGAATTAAGGGTATAAAATCATCCCAATTGTTGTTATCAAAATTCAACGTGACTCTCAAGGCATCTAACACTTTCCTGTTAGTACGTTCAGCTAGTCCATTACTTGCCGGATGATAAGGCATGATGCTACATTTTTTGATGTTATATAAATCACACAAGCTAGTTAGAATACTATTACTGAATTCTGGACCATTATCTGAAAGGATTACTTTAGGCATACTATATCTACAAATTATTTGGTCATGGAATGCGCTGGCTATGGTTTCTGCTGTTTTGTTCGGGATAGGAACTAGTTCGCAAAACCGTGAAAAATTATCGACCATTACAAGCAAATGTTTGTTCCCTTTCTCTGTTTCCGCAAAATTTGTCAATAAATCCATCGATATTCGTTCCCAAGGAGCTTTAGTTGCTGGGTACACCTGAATTGGATTAGGTCCTGAAACATGTCCCTTGTGCTGTAAACAAGTTAAACATCTGTCAACATAATGAGCAATCTCCTTAGCCATTTTTGGCCAAAAATATTTCAATCGACCTTGTTGGAGTGTACGATCCTTTCCTGGATGTGCACTTGCAGGAGCATCATGGATAATTTTTAACACAGTTGGTACCAAGACAGCTGGAACAACTAACTGACAACATTTCCTCGGGGCTGTCCCTAGCTTCACTACTCTACACAGTAAATTGTCCAACATAACTAGTTCTTTCAATGGTACTGGCGGTTTATGAATCGGGCGAGTGTCTTGCTTAGTCAAAAATTTAATGACAGGTGCCCATATGGGGTCTTGTCTTTGTTCCGTTTCTACTACTGTAGCATCTAATGCTGGGTAATTTAACTGAATCGCAGCTACGTGTCGAGAAAACGCATCGGCTACAACATTTTGCTTTCCTGGAATATATCCAAATGTGGGATTGAATTCTTGAATTGTGAGCAAATATCTAGCAAACTTTCCAACTGGATTCTTATTTTTGAACAAGGGAATTAATGGTTGGTGATCTGTAAGAACATGAACTGGGTAATTATAAATTGTATCCTTGAAATGTTTAAGTGCCCAAACAACTGCCAAGGCTTCTCGTTCTGTTGCACTATAATTTTTCTCTTCTTTGGATAATGTGCGGCTAGCATAAGCTATTGCGTGATCTCTGTGACCTTCTGTTTGAAGTAATGCAGCACCTAGACCTATGTCACTAGCATCTGTAACCAACGTAAAAGGTTTAGAAAAATCTGGATACCTAAGGACAGGTGACGAAATCAAGGCTGCTTTGAGTTTTTTGAATGACTGATCCTGGGCCTCTCCCCAAACAAAGGGTTCATCTTTTCTTTGCAACTTGTAAAGCGGAGCGGCTATAATAGAGAATCCAGCAATAAATGAACGATAAAATCCTACAAGACCTGTGAACTGTCTTACGGCTTCTGCGGTACGAGGTGTTGGAAAATCACGGGCAGCAATAATTTTTGATTCATTCAATGTAATACCTGAAGGTGTAACTGTATGACCTAGGAAATTAATCTTTTGCTTTAAAAATGAACATTTTGCAAGCTTTATTTTTAAATTAGCTTCAGCGAGCTTTGCAAGTACCTTTTCAAGGTTCTGGAAATGAGTCTGAACATCTTGCGACATGATTATGAGATCATCAAGGTAAACTAGAAGCGTACTTCCTATCAATCTACGAAATAGATTTGTCATGAGCCGTGAAAAGGTTATTGGACTACTACGCAAACCAAACGGCATTCTTTTGAAATGAAAATGACCATTGGGAGTACTAAAGGCTGTCAATTGTTTACTTTCCTCATCAAGGGGGATTTGCCAGAATCCCTGCAACAAATCTAACGTTGAGAATACTTTGTTTCGACCAATACTTTGCAACAAATCATTTAGAACTGGAAGTGGGAAACGATCAGGTATTGTTACTCTGTTAAGCTTGCGATAATCGATTACAGGTCTCCAAGTCCCATCTCGCTTTGGTACAAGAATCAATGGAGCGTTCCATGGCGAATTACTCGATTCAATTACATCACTCTGTAACATTTCTTCTACAAGTCTATCTGCTTCTGCTCTCTGAGAATGGGGAAGTCGGTAAGCTGGTACATAAATAGGCGTAGTTCCTTGTTCAAGGGGAATTTTATGTGTAATGAGAGGAGTGAGACCTAATTTTTCTCCTGGTAGAGCAACAACAGCTCTATTCTTGTTCAAAATTTTCAAAAGCTGAGCCACAGAGTCAGGAAAATCAGTAGGACTGAGGTGTTGCGCTTGCACCTCTGGCTGAGATCCCTGTTCTCCTGGTGTGAGTGTACAAACAGTATGATCCATGGAGACATCATCCACAACTCGCACCGGTAACGAGTAATGGGCAAAATCTACAACATGGGTACCAGACTGGAGATGGATATCGGCATTACTTGTGTTCGCGATAAAAAGTGAGACAGTACCATCCTGCACTGTGTGCCAGGAGGGTTCAACAAATGTACCATTCACTTTACATGTTTCACTTTCCGCAATCACATCCGACAACTCAGGCACTCCCTGAACCTTAACTCTTATTCTGGTGAGAGAATGAGGGTGTAGCACAGTGTCAGTAGCCGTGGAACCACTGACTTCAGAGATGGAAGCTGCCAGGCGAGCGAGACAACGAGAATCCGTTAGGGCGTCCCCTTCCAGAAAGTCCCGATACTCATTCTCCTTAACAACTGTACAACTACTATGCTTCAATCGAGTGCCTGTTTTCTCGGGTATGCTACCACGACAATGATCTGACAAACCTACGCTAGCAAGGCGGGTGTCAACAAAATTAACATAATCTGATTGAAGGTTGAACTCGTGGCCCTGTCGATACATGCTACACAAGGGTATGACGTGGTCTTTGATACTTATGTTCCAACGATGGGGAAACAATGCAATATTTTCATCAATCATGGTGTACAGACCTAAGAGAATGTCTCCAGGAAAATGAATAATGTCAACAACTAAACATGTTATAGACAATGTGACATCATTGAACTTGAGTGGGAGGTCAATTTCACCCTGAACTTTTACTTTATTTCCTGAAATACCACTTAGAAAAGGTATGTGTGACTGTTTTAAAATAGTAGGGTGCTTACTTTCAATGTCTCTAAGAGCTGAGGGCTTGACAATATTAATTTTTGCACCTGAGTCAAGAAAAACTTTTAAAACTCTACCATGTACAATGGCTGATACAAGGGGACCATCACTTGAGACTGGACAAGTTACTACTTTTGACTTATGTTGTCTGGGATATCTGCGTCTTGTTTGTGTCAAATTTACTGTGGATCCGTCAACATCTACAACTGGTCTAGAGTCAGTGTCCTCCTCTGTCAAGTGTCCAAATCTATTTTGGGTAGCTACTGAATACACAGGGAGGGCACTAGGATTGGCTAGCTTGAATTGGTTAGCGGATGGCCTTGGGGGTTTCCCGACGACATGGAGTGAACATTCTGAGCTCCAGCATTCTGTGACTGAGCATTATAATTTGAAGTTGCATTATAGCTGGGCTGGGAGTTGTAATTACGAGAGTTCTGATAATGTCTTGGACGCTGTGAGCCTCGCCAAGACTGACCATGGGAGTTACGAGGTGGAGATGTCCTTTGCCTAGCTCTACAATCCGCAGTGTGGTGACCAACTTGTTTATGGTACGTGCAATATGGAAGCCTAGAATGATTAGATTGATGAGGGGGCCGAGAGAATTGTCTAGGAGGTGATGATCTAGGGGCGGACCAACAGTCCCTTGCAAGGTGGTTACTCTTACCACAATGCCAACATGAGGGAGTGGATGGTTGTGGACTATGGCGTTTCGGCATTTTATGAGGCGGCGAATTTGACTGGGGGCTACGAGCATGGGTACGCTTCTGCGACCAAGAGTTTTGAGAATTTGTGGGAGGATGCTGAGAGCTTGTGACTACATTTACAGCATCAGAGGGTGGCAACAGTTGAGCACTTCGGGGAGCTAGTTTATCGGCGGCATTGTTAATAGCCTCAAACACTTCACCAATTTCATGTTTAACACCAAAATTTTGTTGCTCAACGATTGGTTTTGTATGCTCGGGGGCAAAATGCATTAAAGTACCAAATGCTATCATTTTGGCCATAGCCTCAGGGGACAGATTATTGTCTTTATCTAACCAAGTTGAATTATTCATAGCAGAAACTAAGGCATACAGATACTGATCGAGACGGCTAGTAAACGCATTAAACGATTCACCAGGCTGCATGGTGGCATTGGCAATTTTCTTGACTAACCTATATGGGTCAAGGTCTCCTTTATTAACAAAGCGACGGCGAAAGAAATCCTTAAATTCAGGCCAAGACTGGAGGCTAACAATGGCTTTCTCATCAACAACAAAACGTGCATCACCTTTGGTTGTGTCCACGGCTGACCGTGCAATTGCTAAGTATTCGGCATCAGTAGGCTTAGAAAAACGTGCAACTGTTTTCGCTTCAACCTTACTAAACCATGATTCTAATAAACGCGATTCCCCAGCAAAAAGAGGAATAGCCATTTCCTGAGCTGATCTCTGGCCATTGGGATGAGCAACTGCTCCTGTTGAGTCTGAAGGGGTTTCAACAGTGGTAGGCATTGTCACAGCCGTGGAAGTAATATTTGAACGCAGATTATAATTAAGTGCACCTGGCATCAGAAATAGTATACACAAAAATAAACACAAAAAAATATCAACTTGGCTAAAGTAAAAATGGCAGAAATAAAATTATTAAATTGGGCTAGGCAAGAAAATAATTAAGAACAAGCAAATTGTAAACTAATTTTAGCAATCTTTCATTAAAAAATGACTGGAATTAGATGTATGTAAATTAATTAAACCAGACTAAGCCCAGCAATTGAGAATATAAAAACTGGAAGTGCAATTGCAAAATTTCATTAAAAAGATTCAACACAACAAGTGGCAATGCAAGAAATATGGATGTAGCACATAAACTGGACACAGGAATGTATATAACTCCTATGGTAAAAGTTTAAATTAAAATGCTTAAAGGATAAATTTCAAGTTAGGTCTGGAGAAATTAAAAAAAATTATATTGCACAAATCCTTAACTGCTACTAAAACAAGGATTTCTTAATTCACTGGAATTTGAATTTACCAATAACACTCTAGGAGAACAATTAAAATTCAATGAAATTACTGTAAGAAGCAGGGATGTTGAAATCACACAGGAAAACTGTGGGGAGTGCAGTACTGAACCAGCTCCAATATTTAACAAGTCACTGAATGGTTAATTCACAGGATATTATGGGAATTATTACATAAGTCACTTTTTAACACTTGGCACGTTGTTCTCAACTAGCAATTACTTATCTCAGGGTTGTAATTTATGAGGATCACCAGTAGCCAAAGTAGGAGAAGCGTCGTGAAGATCTGAAGAGGCCCATGTGAGGCGTGTTTACAAACTGGATGCGACGGCAGCGCTCCTGGCGGCGGTGGCGCGAGACTCAGGGACCCCACACTGTTCAGGCTAGAGGCACGAAGATAAATTCTGACGACGACAATATTGCGACGATGGAATAACCAGTTGATACTTGCGACGATGGCTGACGACGATTGCAGTAGCTTGCACCCTCACGAAGCTTGATACTGTCAGCTTGGGTGGCGGTGGTGGTGGTGGTGGGTGTAATAGGTGGTTCCCACGTGGTGGCGCGAGGTTCAAAAATGGCTGGCGCGGGAAGCTTCCTTCCTCCTCACTGATGAGTGAGCGTTCTCACAGGAAGATATTGACCCTTACTTCTAAAACGTTAGCCTGGAGTAGTGGTTGATGGCAGGACCCCGGTCTGGCACAATATTTGATGCGTGGGTGGCAGGATGGCGGCTTATGGCGGTGGCGGTGGCGGCGGTTTTGGCTGGAACACGAGGCGATGCTGGGTACTGGAACTTTTGCTTCCAGAAAAAAATTTCTGGATCCCACTGCTGCTACCAGTATTCGTTTGCCTTGTTCGGGTAGAATGTAGACTCAGTAGTCGCTTCTGTATATATTTATTGACTGAGATAGCAAGGTAAATATCTGCCTAGCCGAGGTCCTTCTACTCTGAGTCTGTGAGGATAACTGAGGCTGCTGGGAGCATCGCTGATGCTCCTCTGTCTGGCATGACGTCAGAGGCCTACTTGCCTGTGATTGGTTACATTTCAACTGACAGAATTTGAGTATAACAGCTGTAGTGGGTGGGAGATGTGCCCAGACCAGCTGTATTGGGTGGGAGATGTGCCTGGACCAGTTGTACTGGGTAGGAGAACTGTCTGGGCCAGCTGTAGTGGGTGGGAAATGTGCCCGGACCAGCTGTAGTGGGTGGGAGATGTGCCTGGACCAGCTGTAGTGGGTGGGAGATGTGCTCGGACCAGCTGTTGTGGGTGGGAGATGTGCCCTGACCAGCTGTAGTGGTGGGAGATGTGCCTGGACCAGCTGTAGTGGGTGGGAGATGTGCCTGGACCAGCTGTAGTGGGGGGGAGATGTGCTCAGATCAGCTGTAGTGGTGGGAGATGTGCCTGGACCAGCTGCGGTGGTGGAAGATGTGCCCTGACCAGCTGTAGTGGGTGGGAGATGTGCTCGGACTTGCTGTAGTGGGTGGGAGATGTGCTCAGACTAGCTGCAGTGGGTGGGAGATGTGCCTGGACCAGCTGTAGTGGGTGGGAGATGTGCCCGGACCAGCTGTATTGGGTGGGAGATGTGCTCGGACCAGCTGCAGTGAGTGGGAGATGTGCTCGGACCAGCTGTAGTGGGTGGAAGATGTGTTCGGACCAGCTGTAGAGGGTGGGAGATGTGCTCGGACCAGCTGAAGTGGGTGGGAGATATCCTCGGACCAGCTGTAGTGGGTGGGAGATGTGCCTGAACCAACTGTAGTGGGTGGAAGATGTGTTCGGACCAGATGTAGTGGGTGGGAGATGTGCTCAGATCAGCTGTAGTGGGTGGGAGATGTGCTCGGACCAGCTGTAGTGGGTGGGAGATGTGCCCTGACCAGCTGTAGTGGTGAGAGATGTGCCTGGACCAGCTGCGGTGGTGGAAGATGTGCCCTGACCAGCTGTAGTGGGTGGGAGATGTGCTCGGACTTGCTGTAGTGGGTGGGAGATGTGCTCAGACTAGCTGCAGTGGGTGGGAGATGTGCCTGGACCAGATGTAGTGGGTCGGAGATGTGCCCGGACCAGCTGTATTGGGTGGGAGATGTGCTCGGACCAGCTGTAGTGGGTGGGAGATGTGCTCGGACCAACTGTAGTGGGTGGAAGATGTGTTCGGACCAGCTGTAGTGGGTGGGAGATGTGCTCAGACCAGCTGTAGTGGGTGGGAGATGTACTCGGACCAGCTGAAGTGGGTAGGAGATGTCCTCGGACCAGCTGCAGTGGGTGGGAGATGTGCCTGAACCAACTGTAGTGGGTGGAAGTTGTGCTCGGACCAGCTGTAGTGGGTGGGAGATGTGCCTCTACCAGCTGTAGTGGGTGGGAGATATGCCCTGACCAGCTGTAGTGGGTGGGAGATGTGCCCGGACCAGCTGTAGTGGGTGGGAGATGTGCTTGGACCAGCTGTAGTGGGTGGGAGATGTGCTCGGACCAGCTGTAGTGTGTGGGAGATGTGCCCTGACCAGCTGTAGTAAGTGGGAGATGTGCTCGGACCAGCTGTAGTGGGTGGAAGAAGTGCTCGGACCAGCTGTAGTGGGTGGAAAATGTGCTTGAACCAGCTGTAGTGGGTGGGAGATGTGCCCTGACCAGCTGTAGTGGTGGGAGATGTGCCTGGACCAGCTGCGGTGGTGGAAGATGTGCCCTGACCAGCTGTAGTGGGTGGGAGATGTTCTCGGACTTGCTGTAGTGGGTGGGAGATGTGCTCAGACTAGCTGCAGTGGGTGGGAGATGTGCCTGGACCAGCTGTAGTGGGTGGGAGATGTGCCCGGACCAGCTGTATTGGGTGGGAGAAGTGCTCGGACCAGCTGCAGTGAGTGGGAGATGTGCTCGGACCAGCTGTAGTGGGTGGAAGATGTGTTCGGACCAGCTGTAGTGGGTGGGAGATGTGCTCGGACCAGTTGTAGTGGGTGGGAGATGTCCTCGGACCAGCTGTAGTGGGTGGGAGATGTGCCTGGACTAGCAGTAGTGGGTGGGAGATGTGCTCGGACCAGCTGTAGTGGTTGGGGGATGTGCCCTGACCAGCTGTAGTGGGTGGTATATGTGCCCTGACCAGCTGTAGTGGGTGGGAGATGTGCTCGGACCAGCTGTAGTGGGTGGGAGATGTGCCCGGACCAGCTGTAGTGGATGGGATATATGCCTGGATTAGCTGTAGTGGGTGGGAGATGTGCATGGACCAGCTGTAGTGGGTGGGAGATGTGCTCGGACCAGCGTTAGTAGGTGGGAGATGTGCCTGGACCAGTTGTAGTGGGTGGGAGATGTGCCCGGACCAGCTGTAGTGGGTGGGAGATGTGCCCGGACCAGCTGTAGTGGGTGGGAGATGTGCCTGGACCAGCAGTAGTGGGTGGGAGATGTGCTCGGATCAGCTGTAGTGGTTGGGAGATGTGTCCTGATCAGCTATAGTGGGTGGGATATGTGCCCTGACCAGCTGTAGTGGGTGGGAGATGTACTCGGACCAGCTGTAGTGGGTGGGAGATGTGCCCGGACCAGCTGTAGTGGGTGGGAGATGTGCCTGGACCAGCTGAAGTGGGTCGATGTGCCCGGACCAGCTGTAGTGGGTGGGAGATGTGCTCGGACCAGCTGTAGTGGGTGCGAGATGTGCCTGGACGAGCTGTAGTGGGTGGGAGATGTGCTCGGACCAGCTGTAGTGGGTGGGAGATGTGCTCGGACTAGCTGTAGTGGGTGGGAGATGTGCCTGGACTAGCTGTAGTGGGTGGGAGATGTGCCTGGACCAGCTGTAGTGGGTGGGAGATGTGCTCGGACCAGCTGTAATGGGTGGGAGATGTGCCCGGACCAGCTGTAGTGGGTGGGAGATGTGCCTGGATCAGCTGTAGTGGGTGGGACATGTGCCCGGGCCAGCTGTAGTGGGTGGGAGATGTGCTCGGACTAGCTGTAGTTGGTGGGATATGTGCCCGGACCAGCTGTAGTTGGTAGGAGATGTGCTCGGACCAGCTGTAGTGGGTGGGAGATGTGCTCGGACTAGCTGTAGTGGGTGGGAGATGTACTCGGACCAGCTGTAATGGGTGGGAGATGTGCTCGGACCAGCTGTAGTGGGTAGATGTGCCTGGACCAGCTGTAGTGGGTGGGAGATGTGCTCGAACCAGCTGTAGTGGGTGGGAGATGTGCCCAGACCAGCTGTAGTGGGTGGCAGATGTGCCTGGACCAGCTGTAGTGGGTGGGAGATGTGCCTGGACCAGCTGTAGTGGGTGGGAGATGTGCCTGAACCAGTTGTAGTGGGTGGGAGATGTGCCTGGACCAGCTGTATTTGGTGGGAGATGTGCTCGGACTAGCTGTAGTGGGTGGGATATGTGCTCGGACCAGATGTAAGGGTAGATGTGCCCGGAGCAGCTGTAGTGGGTGGGAGATACGCTCGGACCAGCTGTAGTGGGTGGGAGATGTGCCTTGACCAGCTGTAGTGGGTGGGAGATGTGCTCGGACCAGCTGTAGTGGGTGGGAGATGTGCCCGGACCAGCTGTAGTGGGTGGGAGATGTGCCTGGACCAGCTGTAGTGGGTAGGAGATGTGCCTGGACCAGCTGTAGTGGGTTGGACATGTGCCTGGACCAGCTGTAGTGGGTGGGAGATGTGCCTGGACCAGCTGTAGTGGGTGGGAAATGTACCTGGACCAGCTGTAGTGGGTGGGAGATGTGCCTGGACCAGCTGTAGTGGGTGGGAGATGTGTTCGAACCAGCTGTAGTGGGTGGGAGATGTGCCCTGACCAGGTGTAGTGGGTGGGAGATGTGCCCGGCCCAGGTGTAGTGGGTGGGAGATGTGCCTGGACCAGCTGTAGTGGGTGGGAGATGTGCTCGGACCAGCTGTAGTGGGTGGGAGATGTGCCCTGACCAGCTGTAGTGGTGAGAGATGTGCCTGGACCAGCTGCGGTGGTGGAAGATGTGCCCTGACCAGCTGTAGTGGGTGGGAGATGTGCTCGGACTTGCTGTAGTGGGTGGGAGATGTGCTCAGACTAGCTGCAGTGGGTGGGAGATGTGCCTGGACCAGATGTAGTGGGTGGGAGATGTGCCCGGACCAGCTGTATTGGGTGGGAGATGTGCTCGGACCAGCTGTAGTGGGTGGGAGATGTGCTCGGACCAACTGTAGTGGGTGGAAGATGTGTTCGGACCAGCTGTAGTGGGTGGGAGATGTGCTCGGACCAGCTGTAGTGGGTGGGAGATGTACTCGGACCAGCTGAAGTGGGTAGGAGATGTCCTCGGACCAGCTGTAGTGGGTGGGAGATGTGCCTGAACCAACTGTAGTGGGTGGGAGTTGTGCTTGGACCAGCTGTAGTGGGTGGGAGATGTGCCTCTACCAGCTGTAGTGGGTGGGAGATATGCCCTGACCAGCTGTAGTGGGTGGGAGATGTGCCCGGACCAGCTGTAGTGGGTGGAAGATGTGCTTTGACCAGCTGTAGTGGGTGGGAGATGTGCTCGGACCAGCTGTAGTGTGTGGGAGATGTGCCCTGACCAGCTGTAGTAAGTGGGAGATGTGCTCGGACCAGCTGTAGTGGGTGGAAGAAGTGCTCGGACCAGCTGTAGTGGGTGGAAAATGTGCTTGGACCAGCTGTAGTGGGTGGGAGATGTGCCCTGACCAGCTGTAGTGGTGGGAGATGTGCCTGGACCAGCTGCGGTGGTGGAAGATGTGCCCTGACCAGCTGTAGTGGGTGGGAGATGTTCTCGGACTTGCTGTAGTGGGTGGGAGATGTGCTCAGACTAGCTGCAGTGGGTGGGAGATGTGCCTGAACCAGCTGTAGTGGGTGGGAGATGTGCCCGGACCAGCTGTATTGGGTGGGAGAAGTGCTCGGACCAGCTGCAGTGAGTGGGAGATGTGCTCGGACCAGCTGTAGTGGGTGGAAGATGTGTTCGGACCAGCTGTAGTGGGTGGGAGATGTGCTCGGACCAGTTGTAGTGGGTGGGAGATGTCCTCGGACCAGCTGTAGTGGGTGGGAGATGTGCCTGGACTAGCAGTAGTGGGTGGGAGATGTGCTCGGACCAGCTGTAGTGGTTGGGGGATGTGCCCTGACCAGCTGTAGTGGGTGGTATATGTGCCCTGACCAGCTGTAGTGGGTGGGAGATGTGCTCGGACCAGCTGTAGTGGGTGGGAGATGTGCCCGGACCAGCTGTAGTGGATGGGATATATGCCTGGATTAGCTGTAGTGGGTGGGAGATGTGCACGGACCAGCGGTAGTGGGTGGGAGATGTGCTCGGACCAGCTGTAAGGGTGGGAGATGTGCCCGGACCAGCTGTAGTGGGTGGGAGATGTGCTGGGACCAGCTGTAGTGGGTGGGCGATGTGCCTGGACCAGCTGTATTGGGTGAGAGATGTGCTGGACCAGCTGTAGTGGGTGGGAGATGTGCTCGAACCAGCTGTAGTGGGTGGGAGATGTGTTCGGACCAGCTGTAGTGGGTGGGAGATGTGCTCGGACCAGCTGTAGTGGGTGGGAGATGTGCTCGGACCAGCTGTAGTGGGTGGGAGATGTGCCTGGACCAGCTGTAGTGGGTGGGAGATGTGCTGGACCAGCTGTAGTGGGTGGGAGTTGTGCTCGAACCAGTAGTAGTGGGTGGGAGATGTGCTCGGATCAGCTGTAGTGGGTGGGAGATGTGCTCGGACCAGCTGTAGTGGGTGGGAGATGTGCTCGGACCAGCTGTAGTGGGTGGGAGATGTGCTCGGACCAGCTGTAACAGGAACAGACTGCCACATCACTCCCACCTGTGACGTGGGAGTGGACCATCACAGGTGGGACTCCCCCTGGCATGATCCCTGTACATGGGAGTCCCACGGTGTTGATGTCAAGGCTCCTGACAGTGTGAGACGCTCGTCGTGACTGGCTCGGTGGGGTCGTAAGTGGATTTATTGGACCAATGGGAAGCCTTTTTACAAACCTTTCAAGGAGGAGCACTGTTGCCATCTGCAGGGTTACCCGTTGTGACTTGCAATAATTATTGCCAGTTGTTTCTTTATTTCCAGTGGAAATAAGTTGTTTTTTTAACATTATAAACATGGAAATTGATGAAAATATTTATAGCGGTTTCGCACCAGGAATTATCAGGAAAAAGAGCAAAGCCATTATGACTATATAACAAAAATATGGAAAATAGTTCAATATAGTTTTTTAAATATCTATATAAATATAAATGGAAATGTTCGTTTGTTCAAAATCGCTAATCCCCGAAAGTTCTTCAACAATTGCTTTGAAATTTTGACACAATGTTCCAGTCGAATACGTGCATGTTTTTAAATACCTACTCTATAAGTGTAACACCTGTGACAGGTGAAAACATGCCTCGTTTGAAAAACAGCGCCATCTGTTGCACGTAATAGCAACACACGCTATACTAAATTTGTTATGATTCCATTTCGATTGCATTGACAAATTGTATTTTCAATTATTTCAATTTATTTTTATTTAACTATTTTGTGTGTTATTGCTTTGGAATTGAGCTGTGTTGTTTTACCATATCGTTCATTTCGTGAGTATATTAATAGATGTGACACCTGTGACAGGTAAAAACATGCTTTTTGGAAAAACATCGCTATCTGTTGCATGTAAGAGCAACACACGATATACTAAATATGTTACGATTCCATTTCAATGTTTCTGATTTTATTGATAAATTGAATTTTCATAAATTTCGATTTATTTTCATTTTGATTTAATTATTTTGTGTGACATAACGTTTGAATTGAGCTGTGTTGTTTACCATACTCTTCATTTCGTGAGTATAGTTTATTTTGTCGTTGTTAGTCATTTCGTTTTTTAACTGTTTTTATTATATTCCAGTGATGAGAACATCAGATCATATGAAAATACTTTCTGAGTGTTATATGACAAAGAGTGCTGGGAAGACGGGACTTCACAAGCGTAACTCTCATCCTGTAACTACAGTTAGGTACAAAACTCGGGTACAGGTACAAAACCATGTACAAAACTCAGGCTAATCATAACATAGAACGAAAAGACAATGTAAAGGATCTGGGTGTACTCATGTGGGAAGACCTTACCTTAAAAGAACACAATAAAGTAACCGTCACAACCGCAATAAAAATGACTGGTTGGATAACAAGAACTTTTCACACTAGAGATGCTATACCGATGATGATACTTTTCAAACAGCTAGTGCTCTCTAGAGTGGAGTACTGCTGTATAATGACAGTCCCTTTCAAAGTTGGAGAATTGCTGACCTGGAGAGCGTGCAGAGATCCTTTACTGCTAGAACATCTAAACTACTGGGACCGACTAAAGAGCCTAAATCTGTATTCCCTTGAGCTCAGGCGGGAGAGAGATATATAATAATTTACACATGGAAAATAGTAGAGAGCTGGTCCCAAACCAGCACACGAGACCAGGAGGCATGGCAGGATGTGCAGAATACCCCCTTTGAAAAGCTGAGGTGCAACAGGTACTCTGAGAGAGAACTCTATCAACATAAGAGGCCAGAGACTGTTCAACACGCTTCCACTACTCATAAGGTGAATAACTGGCCGACCCCTCACAGTGTTCAAGAGAGAACTTGATAAACACCTCCAAAGGATACCTGATTAACCAAGCTGTGATTCGTACGTCAGGCTGCGAGCAGCCGCGTCCAACAGCCTGGTTGTGGGAAAACTTAAGTCATGTAATTAATTTAAATTAAAGTTAATTAAAATAAGTAATTGCAAGAATTAGGCAATACTAATTAGAGGCGAATGGACCTCAAGATACTACGATAGACTATTATTACTACCAGTGGTTAGTAACATGGATCTCAATGGGAGATCATTAAAATGTCTACGTTATTAGTATCTACATTGAAATATGAAATAATAGTTAGATAAGAAAATTGTTCCTATCTAAAATTCATGAGGCTATAGAATGCTTGCATTCTTAGCTCACATAAATGATATATAATTTCAAGATATTATTATGTTTCAACTATTCCTAAGTAAGCAGAGAGTAAATTAAAATAATCTCAGCTGCTTAGCTGTGACAGAGAATGGAAGCGTGGTGGCGTCATCTAGAACCTGCTGAAACACGTGACCCGCTAGCGTAGCGTGGGAAACTGTCTCGCTCCCGGCTGCTTCAACACACGCTGGAAACTCAATGTGGTGTAAAAATTGCTTTCACACATTAAATTATATCATTATGACTTAATGAAAGGGATAAATTAAATTCTCTGTGGACGTACTTGTTGTTAAAGGAGGAAGCACGATGTAACGATAGACTAAGGGTAAAGTTTACATGATTAGAGCTCTAAAGATAAACTAAACCACTTAACCTGCTGGTGGTCCACCGATGCAATCCTTAGATACCTAATGGAGTAATTTCACACTCCAGGGCCGATTAATAGCAAGGGCTGATCGTGTAATTGACGAAAGCTTCACCTCTCTCTATACCTATGGCTGCCACGTTGTCTATGGCGCTGTCCACAACAAGCATGTCGCGTCTCCCTCCTTCTCCCTCAGCCCCTCTCTCGCGCATGCGCAACATATTTTAGTAAGAAACGGAAAATTCTTTTCCTTGTAATTACTCTACTTAATGAGTTAATGAGAATAGGGTCGCAATTATAGGGAGTTATATATTATTTAAATTCTCGTTGAATAATTTATATAAATAAAAATGGAAATGTTTGTTCAAAATCGCTAAACTCCGAAAGTTCTTCACCGATTGCTTTGAAATTTTCACACAATGTTCCAATCGCATCCGAGCAGGTTTTTATGTACATACTATATAGATGTCACGTGTGTGACGGTAAAATAAATATGCCTTTTCTGAAAAACTGTGTTTTTCATGTGTGTGAAATCTTCGAAACCTCTTTACCGATTGCTTTGAAATTTTGACACAACGTTGCATTCGAATAGGCGCGTCTTTTTATATATCCTCTATATACATGCCTCACCTTTGACAGGAAAAAATATGTTTTTTTTTTGTTTTGTTTTTTAACAGTACTATCTGTTGGACGTAAGAGCAACACACGCTGTAATCTCCGAAAATTCTTCACCAATTGCCTTGAAATTTTGACACAACGTTGCATTCGAATAGGCGCATCTTTTTATATACCTACTATATAGATGCCACCCCTGTGACGGGTAAAAACATGCGTTTTTAAAAAACAGCGCCATCTGTTGCACATAATGGCAACATGCACGCTATACTAAATATGTCACGAATTCCATTTCAATGTTTCCGATTGCATTGATAAATTTTATTTTCATAGATTTCAATTTATTTTATTTTTTATTGAATTATTTTGTGTGACGTTGTGTTGAAATTGAGCTGTGTTGTTTACCATATCGTTCATTTCGTAAGTATAAGTATAGATGCCACACCTGTGACAGGTAAAACTATGGTTATTTTAAAAAGCAGCACCATCTGTTGCAAGTAAGAGCAACACACATGCTATACTAGATATGTTACAATTCCTTTCCAATGTTTCTGATTGCATTGATAAATTGAATTTTCATAGATATTGATTTATTTTCATTTTGATTTAATTATTTTGTGTGAATTGCATTGGAATTGAACTGTGTTGTTTACCAGACATTCATTTTGTGAGTATAGTTTATTTATAATTTTTTCATATTTTCATTTCATTTTTAACTGTTTTTCTTATATTTCAGTGATGGGAACATCAGATCACTTGATGTTCCCAATTTTCTGATGGGAACATCAGACCATTTGGAATGACATCGGACGAGGGAGTGGGGAATGACGAGGGGATGGAAGTGAGAGATGATGGGGAGGAAGAAGGGAGAGGGTAATGATGGTGAAGGACGAGGGGACAGGGAAGTTTGGGATGGTGGGGACGAGGGGATGGAGAATGGTGGGGAGGACAAAGGGACAGGGAAGTGGGGCATGGTGGGAAGGAAGAGGGGATGGTGGAGTGGGGAATGGTGGGGAGGATGAAGGGACGGTGGAGTGGGGAATGGTTTTGAGGCCGAAGAGACTGGTGAGAGGGGGAATGGTGGGGAGGACTGGGGGACAGGGAAGGTTGCTGTGGCTCAGCAACGCACATGCGTTGCTGAGCCACAGCAACGCGTGGCCGGGTACTGCTTGTAATTAATATAAACAGTGTTCTTATTTAACAAGAAATGGAGAGAATTTCTGTTTCTTCCATGTTAGTTTAAGATAACATAAACTGTTATATAGTGATCTTTTAGTTGATAACTCGTTGTTATTAGATCACTAGTTGTTATATTATCAGGTATTAATTCTTGTAAAGAATACTGAGAAAAGGTGAGAATATTATTCAATTCTCTGTCATGTTGACAATATTTATGTCTTGCTGGATATTATCTGACGCAATACTGTCCCTCTATGTGGGAAGAATTTGGTAAATGACGCGATAGGAATATTAATTTATGTTAATTCTACAAATTAGTAGGATTAGTAATTACTATGGGTAATACAATGATAATGTATTATGATACAAGAAATGATGTATTAGTGTTGGAAACTTTCCAACATAACTCTTAATTCTCGGGTCGTAGTTCTGAGTACTGACGTACCCATTCCGAAGTTATATTATGGATTAGTAAATTAGTACGTTAATAACGAATGTCCCGAAACTGTCAGAGACAGATAAGACTCTTAAGTCATTGTGGGAACATGAATTGAACATTGAAATATTAAATGTTTAAGTTACCTATAATCAAGAACTCTAAAGTTTACAGTAGACTCAACAACTAGAGGGTCGCAGTGACATGTAATGATTGCATTACGTAGTTGCTGAATTGTAAGTAAACTCAGAAAATGATCTCAAGAACTGATAACATTATTGTATAAGTTATATTCTACATTATTACACAGTAATTAAAGTACTACTGGGTCATTCAAAATGAAGGAGGCTTCGACACTACAGTAAGGTCACTGTCTAGGGTCGCTGTGACTTGTAACTATTGAGTTACTAGACAATAACACATCACTGTGCATCATGATCACCCCAAACTCAAATGAGGAAATTTGATTTAATATGCACTGCCGTGCAGAAGTCATTGTGACTAATGGTATAACTAAGTTGCTAACTAGCTAAAATAATATAAAATTAGAGAACTGAAAAGGTTATTCATTAAAATCAAGGAAGTTTCTGAGTCGACAGTGAGATTAGTAGCCTAGTCATTCTGACTTATGAGCTAATTGAATTGCAGCTCATAGGCTTGTCACTGGAAACTCATTAATACATCCTCAACTTTAGATGAGGAATTGAATTTATTAAATCAGTTTCTATGTATAGTCAACTGTAATTAATTATGAGCACAGACTAGGCTGGTACTCAGTTGACACTTAACTAAAGTCCCTAATACCTACCTAAATAGATGGGTTAAATTTCTAACCTACCTAAGTAGAGGACTAAGCTAATTATGATAACTCACTAATTCTTAGTGGAGTTACTCTAGCTAAACTGTGAGCAATAATAATTGCAAGGTTATCATGGTGAGCAGTAATGTACCCGAATTAGCATTGTGAGCTGTATTGAGCTCGTTAACATGGTGAGCTGTATTGAGCTCGTTAACAAGGTGAGGGGGGACTCGCTGCCGGCGCCATTGCTAGCTGGCCGCACACGGATTTGTTCCCGGAAAAACTCACGATTCTGAGCACCCATCAGCTCCATTCATCACGGTTTTGTGAGGAAGAATACATCAGTACTCCAGGACCCAGACAATATCTTGTTTTGAAGGAAACAATTCCGATTTCGTCTACAATTGACGGAGAAAAAACGTTGTTGATTACCTGCTGTCCAGCTGACTGGTATTCTGCGCAACCCAGTAAGCAGGCGACCCAAACTCTCGTACCGCATTTTTTTTTTTTTTTTTTTTGAGGACCGTATCATTGACCAGGTCACTTAGAGTCCTACCCTGAAGGGCGAGGCGATACCCTGCGGGCAGCGCCACAAGGGGGCACCTTAGAAGGTGTACTGAGCCTGACAGGGAAAGGTAGACCAAACAGCTCATTTAGGTGTTAGGTATCCCTGATTCCACCTCGGGGAATCATTCTGCGACCTCCGTTGGAAAGGAATGAATTTCACCAGGCGTAGGAGTGTCTCAGGCATTAGGTAGGGCAGTGATTCGGTTCTCACTACGTGGAGAGAGTCATGGGGAAGGCTAAGAGTAAGAGGAAATGGAGGCAGCTTTCAGACGAGAGACGTGGACCGATGTGCAGCAGGCACCGAAGAAAACTGCTATCGAGGCTTCACCACTTGCTTCTACCAGCAAGACAGCAGACGTAATGGACCTAGAGAGGACAGCATCAGTCTCACACCAGCCAGTGTCAGACAATGTACCTCTCTCCACAGCCCAGCCACAGGACAACAGTATGAGACCGGAGAGGGCAGCACCAGTCACACACCAGCCAGTGTCAGACAATGCTTCTCTGTCCACAACACAGCCACAGGACAACAGTATGAGACAGGAGAGGACACCACCAGTCTCACACCAGACATCGCCAGACTCTGCACATCTTCCAAAATTCAAGATAATGCAGAGACCACTTTCCTACAGCATATGGAGTAGTAACGGCAATGGAAAAAGAACAACCAGAGCTCAAACTTTCCATTACAGTCAACCTGAAAGGAGAAATAATAATAACACCACAAGACCAACAGACTGCAAATTACTTGGAAAAAGTAAGAGTCCTGCAAGGGAAACCTGTATGCTTGGAAAAGCTGGACCCTTCAGAAAGACGCACACGAGTCGTGCTTTTGGGATACCCAATCGACTTTCCCCTGGATCCAGTGCTAGAACACAAGCAAATCCTGAATGCGGAACGATGCCACACAAAAGTAGACAAGGCAGCGACACGTCAGGTTCTGGTGACCGTCATGGGACATGTGCCAGAAACATTCAGTCTTGGAAATTGGGGAACATACCGACAGAGGCCATACGTCCCAGAACCCCTGCGCTGCTTCAGGTGTCAGAAATACGGTCACCATCAATCACGCTGCACCGGACAGGAGAGATGCGGAGTGTGCAGCCTGAGACATCCAACCAAAGACTGCATAGCCAAGCACAAGGCAAACCAGACCACAACAGTCAAATGTCCAAATTGTGGAGGCAAACATCATGCCTGGAGCACAACCTGCTCTACACGGAAAGAAAAAGTGCAGACAGCTCAGGCCAGGATAAACACACAGACCAGCACTACATACACCAACACCAACGTCTGGAACACTCGTGCACAGCCACAACGGACACCCACTCTCACAGAGCAAAATTTCCCGAATCTATTAATTCCAAATCAGAAAATACACAAAAGTGCTGCAGAAATACAGCAAATGCAAAAGAGCAAAAAACAATTACTTTCGGAATCAACACAACAGATATACAGTTTTACCCCCGAGGTCCAGCTGAGAAACATCGTGAATATCATGGCAGAGACCATTATCAATTGCCTACAGATGACGCAGAACGCCTCACAACAACAGACTCAAGAAATCACTTGTGTAATAATGGACGAGATCGTGCAGCAGACCACAGTTACACAAGAAATAGACAGTCTGAGACAAGATGGAGCACAAGAGGACAAACAACACAACATGGACATACAGACTACAACAACAGTCGGGTAGTTCAGACACCAGAACATCAACATTTACAAAAGCAACTGCAAGAAACAGTGACCACCCAAGATCAACAGAATCTTACAACACAAGAGACAGACAACAACAGCCAATGCAGTCTGATATGCAACAACACCAACAAAGACGTATTGAACAGCAGAGATGCACAGGTGCCAACAACACAAGAAACAGCCACGAGCAATCAATGCAGTCCGACATGCAGCAATACCAACAACAAAGTGATGGACCACAGTTATGCACAGGTTCCAACAATGCCGGGGATGACCACGAACAATCAATGCAGTCCGATTTGCAGCGACACGACTTGCGAGGTGGAGAATATAGAGGTCGATCCCGAAGAGGAGTTCTGGTAGAACAGGCAACACCAACCGAAACCGTCGTCTGGCCATTACGAATACTGCAGTGGAACATACAAGGTCTTGGAAATAAAAACCCCACACTTCAGGAGGCTGCAATCAGCACGAAAGCAGATATAATCGTTTTGGAAGAAACTCTTTTTCCAGCCTCGAAATCCTTCAGATTAGCTGGATATCAGCATTATGTTATACCGTATGAGCAGGGGAGACAAAGAGGGTTAATGACCCTAGTCAGGAACACCATAACCCAGCAAGAAAATAGACCCAGTTTCATGTGGGGATGGAGTAGAGGTATTAGCAGTAACAGTGAATATGGCTAATATTGAGCTCCTCATATACAACGTTTACAAGCCCCCTAGACGTAAACTAGAAACAGAGGCAGTGGTTGCCTTGGCCACGCAGGAGAATGTAATTATTGCTGGGGATTTTAATGCTCATCATCAAGAGTTAGGTGCGACTGGGCCAGCCAATGCAGATGGGCGCCATTTAGCTGCAGCTCTGCGAGAAGTACCTGAAATTACACCTCTTAACACTGGGGAACCCACTCACATTCAAGGAGGTTCCCCTTGATCTTACATTAATCTCAACAGTACTCAAGCATCAGGCGAAGTGGGAAGTAGACCCGGTGATCACCAGTGACCACTATGCTACTGTCACAACACTAAACATAGAACGACCTCCTACACCACCTGCACACCCTAGGTGGAATTTAAGAAAGGTCAATTGGAATATATACCAAGAAGAACTTGAAAAATGGTATGCAACATACACGCCACCTGAGGATTTGAACATACACGAGACCAATCAGCAGGAAGCCATTGCAGCTGCTGCAAACAAAGCTATTCCAATCATTATCACAGGAAACATAAAACGAAAGAACTATTCGTTCTATAGTAATGAAGTTAAAGAACAGAACCACAGAGTCAACATCTTCAGAAAACATCTAAAGAGAAACCCCACACCAGAAGGACGAACTCTGCTAAGAGCGGTGATATCTGAAGCAAGACGAGTTTCTAGAGAAGTAAAGGAGGCAAGATGGTTTGAGTGGTGTCAAACTCTAAATGAACATAGTAGTCTTGGCAAGATATGGGGTCAGATTAAAACTTTATCAGGTCGACTAGCCCGACCACAGGCATGTATTCAACCATTGCAGGAGGCTGAGAGACTTGCTCTCCAATTTGCAGAAAGAACAGCTTCATATCAGCTTCCTGCAATGGTCAGAAGGCAGCAAGAACAATTAAAACAAGAGACGTTGACAGTCATTCATGAGAACATAGCTATAAATGACGAATGTGACTGTCCCTTCACCAAACAAGAACTAATCAGAGCCAAAAAAGGTGGTAAGGACACTGCACCAGGTGCTGATAACATTACATACTCAATGGTCGCACATGCAGGTCCTGCTGGAGAACAAGGAATATTGGACGTCATTAATGCATCTTGGCAGCAATTTAAACTACCGACCTCTTGGAAGAAAGCAGACATCATACCGATTCCTAAGCCGAAAGAACCTGTCAATTACAGACCCATTTCATTAACATCATGCATTAATAAAACTGCAGAACGGATGGTCTTAAATAGGCTACTGTGGAAGACTGGAGACCTTCATAAACACATATTTGGCTTCACTAGAGGAGTAGGTACTGCCAACTGCATAGCAACATTACAAGGAACAGTTAACTCGGGTCCAGCTATAGTGATCTTCCTTGATCTAGAAAAAGCATTCGAACTTGCAAGCCCGCAAGCAATTTTACACACCTTAGTTAAAAAAGGTGTAAAGGGAAAAATGCTAGCATGGATTCAAGATTACCTGTCACAGGTATGCCAGAGTAAAGTTGCAAGGACAAGTGTCGGACTACCACTTGCATGAGAATGGGACTCCACAAGGAGGAGCCCTCAGTCCTAGTCTTTTTAACATCCTTATGGAAAACCTTGTTATCACGACATTTACAGAAGGGGTTAAATTGCTAAGCTATGCTGATGATATAGCATTAGTCATTACAGGTCCTTCACATCTAAATAAAGCACAAGGTGCATTAGATAAAATAACATCTGAATGCAGCATTTAAGTGCTAAAAATATCTGCACAGAAGTCTAAGACAATGAGACTAGGCTGCAACACTCCAGATAGGCACCTACACATTCAGGACATTAACCTTCAGTGGGTTACACAATATCAATATCTCGGAGTGTGGATAGATTTTAAAATGACATTCAACAAGCAAATTAAATATCTAAAGGAGAAAGCAAAATCACGACTAAATATAATGAGAGCAATCACAGGGCCCCGTCTAGGAGCGGGACACAAAGTGCTAAGAATGTTTTACATACACGCCGTTCGTTCCCTAGTTGATTATGCAGCGCCTGCCTTACTCACTCTTTCTCCTGGTCAGTGGGCAAACATTGAGGTTATTCAAAACGATGCATTGCGAATCATAACAGGAGCTCCCAGATGGACTAAAATACTGAACCTAAGACTAGAAACCAAGCTAACGTCGATTGAAATAAGGGTAAAAGGGATTGCTGTGTGCATGCTGACCAAGATATTGACTAGACCTAGAATTAGTTCACTTAAAGATATAATCACTGGAGCACTAACTCTGTACAGAAGAGCCTCCAATAGTAACAGGTGGACCCATTGTGCGATAAACACCATCAATACATTCGATATAACAAACACAGTCACTGAGAGGGGTGTCGACGAAATACATGCAGACTTTGTTATGCAAGCCCCTTGGGAATCTCTGCCAGCAGACTTTAAGATTATGGTTATTGACAGAAAAAAAGAACCAGACAAATCCTCATCTGCTACGTAACATTGCACAGATGCATATAGAAGCAAACATGGCATCCGACAGCTTCACATATTTCACAAATGGATCAGTAGACCAGCAGGGACAAGAAACCGGAGCTGTAGTTAGAGCAGGAAACTCTGTGAATAGTTGGAGGCTCTGAAATGGGTGTTCGACTTTACAAACAGAGATGCTAGCCATTCAAAAGGCTTTGGAACATGCTCTTGCTCAACACCGACAACATGTTATCATGCATACAGATTCGAGAACCGCCATTGAAACCTTGCAACAAGAACACATGTGATAACATACATCTGATCACAAATGTCATATCATTAATGCAAACACTCAAACGACAAAGGCCGACGGGTACTTATCAACTGGGTGCCAAGTCATGTGGGAATAATAGGAAATGACATTGCAGACAAAGCTGCAAAACTTGCAAGAGTAGAAATGTAGACATTTACATACTACAGAGTCTATCACAGATTAAGAAAGTAATTAGAAACAGAGCAATGCAAACGATGTACAGTGACCACAGCACAGCAGTTGCAACATCAGGATCTGCAGGTTGGTACAAGAATTCAACCAACTACGAACCACTTAGTTTGATGAAAGGGAGCAGTAGAACAACAGAAGTGCACTTACATCGCATCAGGCTTGGATACCCATGTGCATGGGAAATAGGCTTACAGGTTCCGGAAGATGAGAGGAAATGTCAACACTGTGGAGAAATGCCCGACAGACCACTGGAACATTATCTTACACAGTGCACAGTTACAAACCCATTAAGATTTCAACTTATATTCAACAGAGCAGAAGAAGTTGTTAAACACATATGGCAAAATCTTACTGAAGCGACCATACGAGTCATAAATACTCATACTCCGCCCAAGTAAAACAGAAACAAGCAACACTTAGTGGGCCAGCTAGAGGCTTAGGGCCCGCGCAGGAATATCCCTACAAAAAAAACAAAAACAAAAACAAAAACAAGGTGAGCCGAATTAGCGCGGGGAGCATTGTAGTGTTCAAACATCATGGCGAGCAGTGCTCGTATTAGCATGGGGAACATTAAAGCGCTCAATTGTTACACTAACTCAGGGTGAGTTATATTGAACTCGAATTAACGAGGTGGAGCATTGTAGCGTTCAATTATCATGGCGAGCAGTGCTCCTATTAGCATGGGGAACATTAAAGCGCTCAATCATTACGTTAACTCAGGGGTGAGCTATATTGAGCTCATTACGCATGTTAAGTAACAATGCTTATGGTTTAATGACAATACATAAAACGATGGTAAACCTAAGATTACTGGAAATTTAATTATTGCTACGATTAATCCTATTTGAAGATAATTTGTAACATTTCCCAACCTAAACGTTTCACGGGTTATTAGTTCTCTGTAGATTCACTTACATATTGGTAAGTTTTGCTCAGGCTGTGCTCCTACAATAATTAAGCAGAAACGAGAATTAAACAGCTCAAACAAAATTAATGCAAATATTTTTCACTAACTCTTAGTGCAGAAAACGTCGAATTAATAAATTCAGGAATGTTGGATGCATTGGGTGCTAGATTCTCTAGCGTAATATTATTGATTACCTAGGGAGTGTTAGATTCTCTAGCCTAATATTATTAATACCTAGGGAGACTGAGTGTGGTCAATTATTACTCGTCAAGAATAATTCTAGGTCTGCAGTGGATTCAATGGCTTGGTCGCTGTGACTTGTACTTGTTTAGGTACGGGCCACTGATTTTCCACTGAGAGCTATAAAACATCTCGGCGAATAGTAGTTGTACTACATTCAATCTGGGTTTATTACCCAGCAGGGTTTCTCATCTAGCTTGTTGCTGGAGAATTAATTTATTGCTGACTAATTTATTATTGTTGGCAGGCATAGGCTTCTTCGGGTTTAAAAAGTTTACCGGTAAGTAAGTAGCCACCTGCAGATTGGAGCATATTCATGCCCAATCGTTTAACATGTCCAGTGATGAAATGGTAATAATAGTCTGCTCCCACTAGTAAATTTACATTGTTAAGGCGGTCAGACGTTAACTTGTTGTCAGCCAAATTAATTTCACGTTCCTGCAGGAAGTGGGCTGTGTACCCCAGACCCTTAATATTTAGGTCAAAAGGTATTTGATCTACAACAATGGCTTGGATAGCCTTGACATGACTACCTAGTCGTACAAGCGGTTGAACTACTGAACCCTCCCCATGATAAATCGGGGTCCTCGATTTATCATGAACCCTGACAGGTTTAATTTTACCAGTTTGATTGGTTGTAAATTGAGTGCCTCAGCTGCCTTCTGAGTAATGAAAGTTCTCTGGAATCCTTGATCAAATAGTCCCCGAGTAGTGATCTTGATCCCTTTATTCTTTACTTGAAGTTGGGCAGTGGGCAAGGTTGCATCCACTTGAGATGCTGGTGAAGTTATGCTGTACACATCTCGCACCTTGCAGCACTGTACAGGTGTAGATTTTCTACTTCCTATTCTAGGATTGAAATAATTTGTTTTGACAAATTTGCACAGTGCAGCATGATGCTTGCCCCTTCTACACCTATTGCAGGTGTTCAGTTGGGTGTCATAACTATTAACATTATGTGATTTGAGACACCTAGTACATTTCTGTAACTGTTTGAGTCGTCTGGCCCGTGTGTCTCCATTGGGGTAATTAGTACATTTGTACAGAGAATGATTTTGATTGCAAAACAAACATGATCCCCATCCTACAGTTTGTTTAGGGGTCACCTGTTTGGGTGAAACTGTGACTGCAGGTTGTGATGGTTTTGCTGCTTGTATTTGCTTGTTATTTATTCTTTTGTGAGTACTGGTAGTACTCTGTGGAGCAATTATTGGGCTCTTGGGAGTACTTATTGGACTCTTAGGTCCCTTAGGAGCACTTATGGGGCTCTTAGGTCCCTTAGGAGCACTTGTGGGGCTCTTAGGTCTTACTGATGAATCCGTGTTTGACCTGTTGTTATTACATTGATTATTAGTAACCTTATTACCTAGTGACAGTGTCACTTCAGGAGTTTAAGGTAAAGAAACTGATGTGAGTACAGTTTCTGTGCATTCAGAAGATTTATTAAATGCCTGGCATGCTGATTGATTGATTATATTGTGCAAACCTGTGAATATATCCTGCATTGACATGATATTACCATTCTGGTATAAATATAATTTATTGAGTACCTCACCATACAACTTTCTCTGTATGATAATTTTAGTGATCCACTCAGCAGTTGGGTGACTCACCTCTTTGCTGAAGGAATTTAACAGTGACTCAAGCTGAAAACTAAAAGCTTGTAAAGAGTCAACTGATTGTTCTGGTGGAGATAAATCTAGTAATTGGTGTACAAGGTTTATAACAGTCTTCTCATTGTTAGTACTTGCTCTAGAAGGCTGGTTTGTGTAATTATGAATATTACTTGTGTTGCTTAAGGTTCTTGCTTAGCCTCAGCTTTAATTACAGCTTCAGCTTTTTCATTTTCTGGTTCAGATTCACTGGCTGCTTCTCTTACAGTTTCATCTGCAGCTTCACTTGTTTCTCTGGGTTCCTGTGAGGAGCTAGTTAATTCAGAAGCCTCATGCACTGAATTTATAGAATCCAGGGAACATTGAGAAGAGCTGTCTGAAAATTGATCAGACTCTATAAATGAATTATTACATGAAGTTGTATTAGATAAAATTGTAGAAAAAGAAGGTTTAACTTCAGTTGTTGATCCAGTGGATGGATCAGTATTAATTAGAGGATTATCCTCATTTTGAATTAGATCATGTATTTCATCTGAGCCGGGTGCTTGTTTGGGTATAGGTCTACTATAAAAATGTTCTAACCAATCAGGAACATTTTGTGTCGCAAGCACTTTGTTGTAATGATCTAACTTGTCTTGTTACTCTCAGCCCTCCCCTGCCTCTCTGTTACTCCCAGCCCTCCCGTGCCTCTCTGTTACACCCAGCCCACCCCTGCCTCTCGTTACACCCAGCCCTCCCCTGCCTCTCTGTTACACCCAACCCTCCCGTGCCTCTCTGTTACTCCCAGCCCTCCCGTGCCTCTCTGTTACTCCCAGCCCTCCCCTGCCTCTCTGTTACACCCAGCCCTCCCCTGCCTCTCTGTTACACCCAGCCCTCTCGTGCCTCTCTGTTACTCCCAGCCCTCCCGTGCCTCTCTGTTACTCCCAGCCCTCCCCTGCCTCTCTGTTACACCCAGCCCTCCCCTGCCTCTCTGTTACACCCAGCCCTCTCGTGCCTCTCTGTTACACCCAGCCCTCCCTTGCCTCTCTGTTACACCCAGCCCTCCCCTGCCTCTCTGTTACACCCAGCCCTCTCGTGCCTCTCTATTACACCCACCCCTCCTCTGCCTCTCTGTTACACCCAGCCCTCTCCTACCTCTCTGTTACTCCCAGCCCTCCCGTGCCTCTCTGTTACACCCAGCCCTCCCCTGCCTCTCTGTTACTCCCAGCCCTCCCCTGCCTCTCTGTTACTACCAGCCCTACCCTGCCTCTCTGTTACTCCCAGTCCTCCCCTGCCTCTCTGTTACTCCCAGCCCTCCCCTGCCTCTCTGTTACTCCCAGCCCTCCCCTGCCTCTCTGTTACTACCAGCCCTACCCTGCCTCTCTGTTACTCCCAGTCCTCCCCTGCCTCTCTGTTACTCCCAGCCCTCCCCTGCCTCTCTGTTACTCCCAGCCCTCCTCTGCCTCTCTGTTACACCCAGCCCTCCCCTGTCTCTCTGTTACACCCAGCCCTCCCCTGCCTCTCTGGAACACCCAGCCCTCCCCTGCCTCTCTGTTACACCCAGCCCTCCCTTGCCTCTCTGTTACACCCACCCCTCCCCTGCCTCTCTGTTACTTACTCCCAGTCCTCCCCTGCCTCTCTGTTACTCCCAGCCCTCCCCTGCCTCTCTGTTACTCCCAGCCCTCCCCTGCCTCTCTGTTACACCCAGCCCTCCCCTGCCTCTCTGTTACACCCAGCCCTCCCCTGCCTCTCTGTTACACCCAGCCCTCGCTTGCCTCTCTGTTACACCCACCCCTCCCCTGCCTCTCTGTTACACCCAGCCCTCCCCTGCCTCTCTGTTACACCCAGCCCTGCCCTGCCTCTCTGTTACACCCAGCCCTCCCTTGCCTCTCTGTTACACCCACCCCTCCCCTGCCTCTCTGTTACTTACTCCCAGTCCTCCCCTGCCTCTCTGTTACTCCCAGCCCTCCCCTGCCTCTCTGTTACTCCCAGCCCTCCCCTGCCTCTCTGTTACACCCAGCCCTCCCCTGCCTCTCTGTTACACCCAGCCCTCCCCTGCCTCTCTGTTACACCCAGCCCTCCCTTGCCTCTCTGTTACACCCACCCCTCCCCTGCCTCTCTGTTACACCCAGCCCTCCCCTGCCTCTCTGTTACACCCAGCCCTCCCTTGCCTCTCTGTTACACCCACCCCTCCCCTGCCTCTCTGTTACACCCACCCCTCCCCTGCCTCTCTGTTACACCCAGCCCTCTCCTACCTCTCTGTTACTCCCAGTCCTCCCCTGCCTCTCTGTTACTCCCAGCCCTCCCCTGCCTCTCTGTTACTCCCAGCCCTCCCCTGCCTCTCTGTTACACCCAGCCCTCCCCTGCCTCTCTGTTACACCCAGCCCTCCCCTGCCTCTCTGTTACACCCAGCCCTCCCTTGCCTCTCTGTTACACCCAGCCCTCCCCTGCCTCTCTGTTACACCCAGCCCTCCCCTGCCTCTCTGTTACACCCAGCCCTCCCCTGCCTCTCTGTTACACCCAGCCCTCCCTTGCCTCTCTGTTACACCCACCCCTCCCCTGCCTCTCTGTTACTTACTCCCAGTCCTCCCCTGCCTCTCTGTTACTCCCAGCCCTCCCCTGCCTCTCTGTTACTCCCAGCCCTCCCCTGCCTCTCTGTTACACCCAGCCCTCCCCTGCCTCTCTGTTACACCCAGCCCTCCCCTGCCTCTCTGTTACACCCAGCCCTCCCTTGCCTCTCTGTTACACCCACCCCTCCCCTGCCTCTCTGTTACACCCAGCCCTCCCCTGCCTCTCTGTTACACCCACCCCTCCCCTGCCTCTCTGTTACTCCCAGTCCTCCCCTGCCTCTCTGTTACTCCCAGCCCTCCCCTGCCTCTCTGTTACTCCCAGCCCTCCCCTGCCTCTCTGTTACACCCAGCCCTCCCCTGCCTCTCTGTTACTACCCAGCCCTCCCCTGCCTCTCTGTTACACCCAGCCCTCCCTGCCTCTCTGTTACACCCAGCCCTCCCCTGCCTCTCTGTTACTCCCAGGCCCTCCCCTGCCTCTCTGTTACACCCAGCCCTCCCCTGCCTCTCTGTTACACCCAGCCCTCCCCTGCCTCTCTGTTACACCCAGCCCTCCCTTGCCTCTCTGTTACACCCACCCCTCCCCTGCCTCTCTGTTACACCCAGCCCTCCCCTGCCTCTCTGTTACACCCAGCCCTCCCCTGCCTCTCTGTTACTTACTCCCAGTCCTCCCCTGCCTCTCTGTTACTCCCAGCCCTCCCCTGCCTCTCTGTTACTCCCAGCCTTCCCCTGCCTCTCTGTTACACCCAGCCCTCCCCTGCCTCTCTGTTACACCCAGCCCTCCCCTGCCTCTCTGTTACACCCAGCCCTCGCTTGCCTCTGTTACACCGACCCCTCCCCTGCCTCTCTGTTACTCCCAGCCCTCCCCTGCCTCTCTGTTACACCCAGCCCTCCCCTGCCTCTCTGTTACACCCAGCCCTCCCCTGCCTCTCTGTTACTATCAGCCCTCCCCTGCCTCTCTGTTACTTACTCCCAGTCCTCCCCTGCCTCACTGTTACACCCAGCCCTCCCCTGCCTCTCTGTTACACCCAGCCCTCCCCTGCCTCTCTGTTACACCCAACCCTCTCCAACCTCTCTGTTACTCCCAGCCCTCCCCTGCCTCTCTGTTACTACCAGCCCTCCCCTGCCTCTCTGTTACACCCAGCCCTCCCCTGCCTCTCTGTTACTACCAGCCCTCCCCTGCCTCTCTGTTACACCCAGCCCTCCCCTGCCTCTCTGTTACTCCCAGCCCTCCCCTGCCTCTCTGTAACTTACTCCCAGCCCTCCCCTGCCTCTCTGTTACTCCCAGCCCTCCCCTGCCTCTCTCTTACACCCAGCCCTCCCCTACCTCTCTGTTACTCCCAGCCCTCCCCTGCGTTTCTGTTACACCCAGCCCTCCCCTGCCTCTCCGTTACTCCCAGCCCTCCCCTGCCTCTCTGTTACTCCCAGCTCTCCCCTGCCTCTCTGTTACTCCCAGCCTTCCCCTGCCTCTCTGATACTCCCAGCTCTCCCCTGCCTCTCTGTTACTCCCAGCCCTCCCCTGCCTCTCTGTTACTCCCAGCCCTCCCCTGCCTCTCTGTTACTCCCAGCCCTCCCCTGCCTCTCTGTTCCTTACTCACAGCCCTCCCCTGCCTCTCTGTTACTCCCAGCCCTCCCCTGCCTCTCTGTTACTTACTCCCAGCCCTCCCCTACCTCTCTGTTACTCCCAGCCCTCCCCTGCCTCTCTGTTACACCCAGCCCTCCCCTGCCTCTCTCTTACACCCAGCCCTCCCCTGCCTCTCCGTTACTCCCAGCCCTCCCCTGCCTCTCTGTTACTCCCAGCTCTCCCCTGCCTCTCTGTTACTCCCAGCCCTCCCCTGCCTCTCTGATTACTCCCAGCTCCTCCCCTGCCTCTCTGTTACTCCCAGCCCTCCCCTGCCTCTCTGTTACTCCCAGCCCTCCCCTGCCTCTCTGTTACTCCCAGCCCTCCCCTGCCTCTCTGTTACTCCCAGCCCTCCCCTGCCTCTCTGTTACTCCTAGCCCTCCCCTGCCTCTCTGTTACTCCCAGCCCTCCCCTGCCTCTCTGTTACTCCCAGCCCTCCCCTGCCTCTCTGTTACTCCCAGCCCTCCCCTGCCTCTCTGTTACTCCCAGCTCCTCCCCTGCCTCTCTGTTACTCCCAGTCCTCCCCTGCCTCTCTGTTACTCCCAGCCCTCCCCTGCCTCTCTGTTACTCCCAGCCCTCCCCTGCCTCTCTGTTACTCCCAGCCCTCCCCTGCCTCTCTGTTACTCCCAGCCCTCCCCTGCCTCTCTGTTACTCCCAGCCCTCCCCTGCCTCTCTGTTACTCCCAGCCCTCCCCTGCCTCTCTGTTACTCCCAGCCCTCCCCTGCCTCTCTGTTACTCCCAGCTCTCCCCTGCCTCTCTGTTACTCCCAGTCCTCCCCTGCCTCTCTGTTACTCCCAGCCCTCCCCTGCCTCTCTGTTACTCCCAGCCCTCCCCTGCCTCTCTGTTACTCCCAGCCCTCCCCTGCCTCTCTGTTACTCCCAGCCCTCCCCTGCCTCTCTGTTACTCCCAGCTCTCCCCTGCCTCTCTGTTACTCCCAGCCCTCCCCTGCCTCTCTGTTACTACTCCCAGCTCCTCCCCTGCCTCTCTGTTACTCCCAGCCCTCCCCTGCCTCTCTGTTACTCCCAGCCCTCCCCTGCCTCTCTGTTACTCCCAGCCCTCCCCTGCCTCTCTGTTACTCCCAGCCCTCCCCTGCCTCTCTGTTACTACTCCCAGCCCTCCCCTGCCTCTCTGTTACTCCCAGCTCCTCCCCTGCCTCTCTGTTACTCCCAGCCCTCCCCTGCCTCTCTGTTACTCCCAGCCCTCCCCTGCCTCTCTGTTACTCCCAGCTCTCCCCTGCCTCTCTGTTACTCCCAGTCCTCCCCTGCCTCTCTGTTACTCCCAGCCCTCCCCTGCCTCTCTGTTACTCCCAGCCCTCCCCTGCCTCTCTGTTACTCCCAGCCCTCCCCTGCCTCTCTGTTACTCCCAGCCCTCCCCTGCCTCTCTGTTACTCCCAGCTCTCCCCTGCCTCTCTGTTACTCCCAGGCCTCCCCTGCCTCTCTGTTACTACTCCCAGCCCTCCCCTGCCTCTCTGTTACTCCCAGCCCTCCCCTGCCTCTCTGTTACTCCCAGCCTCTCCTGCCTCTCTGTTACTCCCAGCCCTCCCCTGCCTCTCTGTTACTCCCAGCCCTCCCCTGCCTCTCTGTTACTCCCAGCCCTCCCCTGCCTCTCTGTTACTCCCTAGCCCTCCCCTGCCTCTCTGTTACTCCCAGCTCTCCCCTGCCTCTCTGTTACTCCCAGTCCTCCCCTGCCTCTCTGTTACTCCCAGCCCTCCCCTGCCTCTCTGTTACTCCCAGCCCTCCCCTGCTTCTCTGTTACTTACTCCCAGCCCTCCCCTGCCTCTCTGTTACTCCCAGCCCTCCCCTGCCTCTCTGTTACACCCAGCCCTCCCCTGCCTCTCTGTTACTCCCAGTCCTCCCCTGCCTCTCTGTTATTCCCAGCCCTCCCCTGCCTCTCTGATACTCCCAGCTCTCCCCTGCCTCTCTGTTACTCTCAGCCCTCCCCTGCCTCTCTGTTACTCCCAGCCCTCCCCTGCCTCTCTGTTACTTACTCCCAGCCCTCCCCTGCCTCTCTGTTACTCCCAGCTCTCCCCTGCCTCTCTGTTACTCCCAGCCCTCCCCTGCCTCTCTGTTACTTACTCCCAGCCCTCCCCTGCCTCTCTGTTACTCCCAGCCCTCCCCTGCCTCTCTGTTACTCCCAGCTCTCCCCTGCCTCTCTGTTACTCCCAGCCCTCCCCTGCCTCTCTGTTACTTACTCCCAGCCCTCCCCTGCCTCTCTGTTACTCCCAGTCCTCCCCTGCCTCTCTGTTACTCCCAGCCCTCTCCCTGCCTCTCTGTTACTCCCAGCCCTCCCCTGCCTCTCTGTTACCCCAGCCCTCCCCTGCCTCTCTGTTACTACTCCCAGCCCTCCCCTAGCCTCTCTGTTACTCCCAGCCCTCCCCTGCCTCTCTGTTACACCCAGCCCTCCCCTGCCTCTCTGTTACTCCCAGCCCTCCCCTGCCTCTCTGTTACACCCAGCCCTCCCCTGCCTCTCTGTTACTCCCAGCCCTCCCCTGCCTCTCTGTTACTCCCAGCTCTCCCCTGCCTCTCTGTTACTCCCAGCCCTCCCCTGCCTCTCTGTTACTCCCAGCCCTCCCCTGCCTCTCTGTTACTCCCAGCCCTCCCCTGCCTCTCTGTTACTCCCAGCCCTCCCCTGCCTCTCTGTTACTCCTAGCCCTCCCCTGCCTCTCTGTTACTCCCAGCCCTCCCCTGCCTCTCTGTTACTCCCAGCCCTCCTCTGCCTCTCTGTTACTCCCAGCCCTCCCCTGCCTCTCTGTTACTCCCAGCCCTCCCCTGCCTCTCTGTTACTCCCAGCCCTCCCCTGCCTCTCTGTTACTCCCAGCCCTCCCCTGCCTCTCTGTTACTCCCAGCTCTCCCCTGCCTCTCTGTTACTCCCAGCCCTCCCCTGCCTCTCTGTTACTCCCAGCCCTCCCCTGCCTCTCTGTTACTCCCAGCTCTCCCCTGCCTCTCTGTTACTCCCAGCCCTCCCCTGCCTCTCTGTTACTCCCAGCCCTCCCCTGCCTCTCTGTTACTCCCAGCCCTCCCCTGCCTCTCTGTTACTCCCAGCCCTCCCCTGCCTCTCTGTTACTCCCAGCCCTCCCCTGCCTCTCTGTTACTCCCAGCTCTCCCCTGCCTCTCTGTTACTCCCAGCCCTCCCCTGCCTCTCTGTTACATACCCAGCCCTCCCCTGCCTCTCTGTTACTCCCAGCCCTCCCCTGCCTCTCTGTTACTCCCAGCCCTCCCCTGCCTCTCTGTTACTCCCAGCCCTCCCCTGCCTCTCTGTTACTCCCAGCCCTCCCCTGCCTCTCTGTTACTACTCCAGCCCTCCCCTGCCTCTCTGTTACTCCCAGCCCTCCCCTGCCTCTCTGTTACTCCCAGCCCTCCCCTGCCTCTCTGTTACTACTCCCAGCCCTCCCCTGCCTCTCTGTTACTCCCAGCCCTCCCCTGCCTCTCTGTTACTCCCAGCCCTCCCCTGCCTCTCTGTTACTTACTCCCAGCCCTCCCCTGCCTCTCTGTTACTCCCAGCCCTCCCCTGCCTCTCTGTTACACCCAGCCCTCCCCTGCCTCTCTGTTACTCCCAGTCCTCCCCTGCCTCTCTGTTACTCCCAGCCCTCCCCTGCCTCTCTGTTACTCCCAGCCCTCCCCTGTCTCTGTTACTCCCAGTCCTCCCCTGCCTCTCTGTTACTCCCAGTCCCTCCCCTGCCTCTCTGTTACTCCCAGCCCTCCCCTGCCTCTCTGTTACTCCCAGCCCTCCCCTGCCTCTCTGTTACTTACTCCCAGCCCTCCCCTGCCTCTCTGTTACTCCCAGCCCTCCCCTGCCTCTCTGTTACACCCAGCCCTCCCCTGCCTCTCTGTTACTCCCAGTCCTCCCCTGCCTCTCTGTTACTCCCAGCCCTCCCCTGCCTCTCTGTTACTCCCAGCTCTCCCCTGCCTCTCTGTTACTCCCAGCCCTCCCCTGCCTCTCTGTTACTCCCAGCCCTCCCCTGCCTCTCTGTTACTCCCAGCCCTCCCCTGCCTCTCTGTTACTCCCAGCTCTCCCCTGCCTCTCTGTTACTCCCAGCCCTCCCCTGCCTCTCTGTTACTACTCCCAGCCCTCCCCTGCCTCTCTGTTACTCCCAGCCCTCCCCTGCCTCTCTGTTACTCCCAGTCCTTCCCCTGCCTCTCTGTTACTCCCAGCCCTCCCCTGCCTCTCTGTTACTACTCCCAGCCCTCCCCTGCCTCTCTGTTACTCCCAGCCCTCCCCTGCCTCTCTGTTACTCCCAGCCCTCCCCTGCCTCTCTGTTACTCCCAGCCCTCCCCTGCCTCTCTGTTACTTACTCCCAGCCCTCCCCTGCCTCTCTGTTACTCCCAGCCCTCCCCTGCCTCTCTGTTACTCCCAGCCCTCCCCTGCCTCTCTGTTACTCCCAGCCCTCCCCTGCCTCTCTGTTTACTCCCAGCCCTCCCCTGCCTCTCTGTTACTCCCAGCCCTCCCCTGCCTCTCTGTTACTCCCAGCCCTCCCCTGCCTCTCTGTTACTTACTCCCAGCCCTCCCCTGCCTCTCTGTTACTCCCAGCCCTCCCCTGCCTCTCTGTTACTCCCAGCCCTCCCCTGCCTCTCTGTTACTACCCAGCCCTCCCCTGCCTCTCTGTTACTCCCAGCCCTCCCCTGCCTCTCTGTTACACCCAGCCCTCCCCTGCCTCTCTGTTACTCCCAGCCCTCCCCTGCCTCTCTGTTACTCCCAGCCCTCCCCTGCCTCTCTGTTACTCCCAGCCCTCCCCTGCCTCTCTGTTACTCCCAGTCCTCCCCTGCCTCTCTGTTACTCCCAGTCCCTCCCCTGCCTCTCTGTTACTCCCAGCCCTCCCCTGCCTCTCTGTTACTCCCAGCCCTCCCCTGCCTCTCTGTTACTACCCAGCCCTCCCCTGCCTCTCTGTTACTCCCAGCCCTCCCCTGCCTCTCTGTTACACCCAGCCCTCCCCTGCCTCTCTGTTACTCCCAGTCCCTCCCCTGCCTCTCTGTTACTCCCAGCCCTCCCCTGCCTCTCTGTTACTCCCAGCCTCTCCCCTGCCTCTCTGTTACTCCCAGCCCTCCCCTGCCTCTCTGTTACTCCCAGCCCTCCCCTGCCTCTCTGTTACTACTCCCAGCCCTCCCCTGCCTCTCTGTTACTCCCAGCTCTCCCCTGCCTCTCTGTTACTCCCAGCCCTCCCCTGCCTCTCTGTTACTACTCCCAGCCCTCCCCTGCCTCTCTGTTACTCCCAGCCCTCCCCTGCCTCTCTGTTACTCCCAGCTCTCCCCTGCCTCTCTGTTACTCCCAGCCCTCCCCTGCCTCTCTGTTACTACTCCCAGCCCTCCCCTGCCTCTCTGTTACTCCCAGCCCTCCCCTGCCTCTCTGTTACTCCCAGCCCTCCCCTGCCTCTCTGTTACTCCCAGCCCTCCCCTGCCTCTCTGTTACTCCCAGCCCTCCCCTGCCTCTCTGTTACTTACTCCCAGCCCTCCCCTGCCTCTCTGTTACTCCCAGTCCTCCCCTGCCTCTCTGTTACTCCCAGCCCTCCCCTGCCTCTCTGTTACTCCCAGCCCTCCCCTGCCTCTCTGTTACTCCCAGCCCTCCCCTGCCTCTCTGTTACTTACTCCCAGCCCTCCCCTGCCTCTCTGTTACTCCCAGCCCTCCCCTGCCTCTCTGTTACACCCAGCCCTCCCCTGCCTCTCTGTTACTCCCAGCCCTCCCCTGCCTCTCTGTTACACCCAGCCCTCCCCTGCCTCTCTGTTACTCCCAGCCCTCCCCTGCCTCTCTGTTACTACTCCCAGCCCTCCCCTGCCTCTCTGTTACTCCCAGCCCTCCCTGCCTCTCTGTTACTCCCAGCCCTCCCCTGCCTCTCTGTTACTCCCAGCCCTCCCCTGCCTCTCTGTTACTTACTCCCAGCCCTCCCCTGCCTCTCTGTTACTCCCAGCCCTCCCCTGCCTCTCTGTTACTCCCAGCCCTCCCCTGCCTCTCTGTTACTACTCCAGCCCTCCCCTGCCTCTCTGTTACTCCCAGCCCTCCCCTGCCTCTCTGTTACTCCCAGCCCTCCCCTGCCTCTCTGTTACTACCCAGCCCTCCCCTGCCTCTCTGTTACTCCCAGCCCTCCCCTGCCTCTCTGTTACACCCAGCCCTCCCCTGCCTCTCTGTTACTCCCAGTCCCTCCCCTGCCTCTCTGTTACTCCCAGCCCTCCCCTGCCTCTCTGTTACTCCCAGCCCTCCCCTGCTCTCTGTTACTCCCAGCCCTCCCCTGCCTCTCTGTTACTCCCAGCCCTCCCCTGCCTCTCTGTTACTCCCAGCCCTCCCCTGCCTCTCTGTTACTCCCAGCCCTCCCCTGCCTCTCTGTTACTACCCAGCCCTCCCCTGCCTCTCTGTTACTCCCAGCCCTCCCCTGCCTCTCTGTTACACCCAGCCCTCCCCTGCCTCTCTGTTACTCCCAGCCCTCCCCTGCCTCTCTGTTACTCCCAGCCCTCCCCTGCCTCTCTGTTACTCCCAGCCCTCCCCTGCCTCTCTGTTACTCCCAGCCCTCCCCTGCCTCTCTGTTACTCCCAGCCCTCCCCTGCCTCTCTGTTACTACTCCCAGCCCTCCCCTGCCTCTCTGTTACTCCCAGCCCTCCCCTGCCTCTCTGTTACTCCCAGCCCTCCCCTGCCTCTCTGTTACACCCAGCCCTCCCCTGCCTCTCTGTTACTCCCAGCCCTCCCCTGCCTCTCTGTTACTCCCAGCCCTCCCCTGCCTCTCTGTTACTCCCAGCCCTCCCCTGCCTCTCTGTTACTACTCCCAGCCCTCCCCTGCCTCTCTGTTACTCCCAGCCCTCCCCTGCCTCTCTGTTACTCCCAGCCCTCCCCTGCCTCTCTGTTACTCCCAGCCCTCCCCTGCCTCTCTGTTACTCCCAGCCCTCCCCTGCCTCTCTGTTACACCCAGCCCTCCCCTGCCTCTCTGTTACTCCCAGCCCTCCCCTGCCTCTCTGTTACTCCCAGCCCTCCCCTGCCTCTCTGTTACTCCCAGCCCTCCCCTGCCTCTCTGTTACACCCAGCCCTCCCCTGCCTCTCTGTTACTCCCAGCCCTCCCCTGCCTCTCTGTTACTCCCAGCTCTCCCCTGCCTCTCTGTTACTCCCAGCCCTCCCCTGCCTCTCTGTTACTCCCAGCCCTCCCCTGCCTCTCTGTTACTCCCAGCCCTCCCCTGCCTCTCTGTTACTCCCAGCCCTCCCCTGCCTCTCTGTTACTCCCAGCCCTCCCCTGCCTCTCTGTTACTCCCAGCCCTCCCCTGCCTCTCTGTTACTCCCAGCCCTCCCCTGCCTCTCTGTTACTCCCAGCCCTCCCCTGCCTCTCTGTTACTCCCAGCCCTCCCCTGCCTCTCTGTTACTCCCAGTCCCTCCCCTGCCTCTCTGTTACACCCAGCCCTCCCCTGCCTCTCTGTTACTCCCAGCCCTCCCCTGCCTCTCTGTTACTCCCAGTCCCTCCCCTGCCTCTCTGTTACTCCCAGCCCTCCCCTGCCTCTCTGTTACTCCCAGCCCTCCCCTGCCTCTCTGTTACTCCCAGCCCTCCCCTGCCTCTCTGTTACTCCCAGCCCTCCCCTGCCTCTCTGTTACTCCCAGCTCTCCCCTGCCTCTCTGTTACTCCCAGCCCTCCCCTGCCTCTCTGTTACTTACTCCCAGCCCTCCCCTGCCTCTCTGTTACTCCCAGCCCTCCCCTGCCTCTCTGTTACTCCCAGCCCTCCCCTGCCTCTCTGTTACTCCCAGCCCTCCCCTGCCTCTCTGTTACTCCCAGCCCTCCCCTGCCTCTCTGTTACTCCCAGCCCTCCCCTGCCTCTCTGTTACTCCCAGCCCTCCCCTGCCTCTCTGTTACTCCCAGCCCTCCCCTGCCTCTCTGTTACTCCCAGCCCTCCCCTGCCTCTCTGTTACTCCCAGCCTCTCCCTGCCTCTCTGTTACTCCCAGCCCTCCCCTGCCTCTCTGTTACTACCCAGCCCTCCCCTGCCTCTCTGTTACTCCCAGCCCTCCCCTGCCTCTCTGTTACTCCCAGCCCTCCCCTGCCTCTCTGTTACTCCCAGCCCTCCCCTGCCTCTCTGTTACTCCCAGCCCTCCCCTGCCTCTCTGTTACTCCCAGCCCTCCCCTGCCTCTCTGTTACTCCCAGCCCTCCCCTGCCTCTCTGTTACTCCCAGCCCTCCCCTGCCTCTCTGTTACTCCCAGCCCTCCCCTGCCTCTCTGTTACTCCCAGCCCTCCCCTGCCTCTCTGTTACTCCCAGCCCTCCCCTGCCTCTCTGTTACACCCAGCCCTCCCCTGCCTCTCTGTTACTCCCAGCCCTCCCCTGCCTCTCTGTTACTACTCCCAGCCCTCCCCTGCCTCTCTGTTACTCCCAGCCCTCCCCTGCCTCTCTGTTACTCCCAGCCCTCCCCTGCCTCTCTGTTACTCCCAGCCCTCCCCTGCCTCTCTGTTACTTACTCCCAGCCCTCCCCTGCCTCTCTGTTACTCCCAGCCCTCCCCTGCCTCTCTGTTACTCCCAGCCCTCCCCTGCCTCTCTGTTACTTACTCCCAGCCCTCCCCTGCCTCTCTGTTACTCCCAGCCCTCCCCTGCCTCTCTGTTACTCCCAGCCCTCCCCTGCCTCTCTGTTACTACTCCCAGCCCTCCCCTGCCTCTCTGTTACTCCCAGCCCTCCCCTGCCTCTCTGTTACACCCAGCCCTCCCCTGCCTCTCTGTTACTCCCAGCCCTCCCCTGCCTCTCTGTTACTCCCAGCCCTCCCCTGCCTCTCTGTTACTCCCAGCCCTCCCCTGCTCTCTGTTACTCCCAGTCCTCCCCTGCCTCTCTGTTACTCCCAGTCCTCCCCTGCCTCTCTGTTACTCCCAGCCCTCCCCTGCCTCTCTGTTACTCCCAGCCCTCCCCTGCCTCTCTGTTTACTCCCAGCCCTCCCCTGCCTCTCTGTTACTCCCAGCCCTCCCCTGCCTCTCTGTTACACCCAGCCCTCCCCTGCCTCTCTGTTACTCCCAGTCCTCCCCTGCCTCTCTGTTACTCCCAGCCCTCCCCTGCCTCTCTGATTACTCCCAGCTCTCCCCTGCCTCTCTGTTACTCCCAGCCCTCCCCTGCCTCTCTGTTACTCCCAGCCCTCCCCTGCCTCTCTGTTACTTACTCCCAGCCCTCCCCTGCCTCTCTGTTACTCCCAGCCTCTCCCCTGCCTCTCTGTTACTCCCAGCCCTCCCCTGCCTCTCTGTTACTACCCAGCCCTCCCCTGCCTCTCTGTTACTCCCAGCCCTCCCCTGCCTCTCTGTTACTCCCAGCTCTCCCCTGCCTCTCTGTTACTCCCAGCCCTCCCCTGCCTCTCTGTTACTCCCAGCCCTCCCCTGCCTCTCTGTTACTCCCAGTCCTCCCCTGCCTCTCTGTTACTCCCAGCCCTCCCCTGCCTCTCTGTTACTCCCAGCCCTCCCCTGCCTCTCTGTTACTCCCAGCCCTCCCCTGCCTCTCTGTTACTTACTCCCAGCCCTCCCCTGCCTCTCTGTTACTCCCAGCCCTCCCCTGCCTCTCTGTTACACCCAGCCCTCCCCTGCCTCTCTGTTACTCCCAGCCCTCCCCTGCCTCTCTGTTACACCCAGCCCTCCCCTGCCTCTCTGTTACTCCCAGCCCTCCCCTGCCTCTCTGTTACTCCCAGCCCTCCCCTGCCTCTCTGTTACTCCCAGCCCTCCCCTGCCTCTCTGTTACTCCCAGCCCTCCCCTGCCTCTCTGTTACTCCCAGCCCTCCCCTGCCTCTCTGTTACTCCCAGCCCTCCTCTGCCTCTCTGTTACTCCCAGCCCTCCCCTGCCTCTCTGTTACTCCCAGCCCTCCCCTGCCTCTCTGTTACTCCCAGCCCTCCCCTGCCTCTCTGTTACTCCCAGCCCTCCCCTGCCTCTCTGTTACTCCCAGCTCTCCCCTGCCTCTCTGTTACTCCCAGTCCTCCCCTGCCTCTCTGTTACTCCCAGCCCTCCCCTGCCTCTCTGTTACTCCCAGCTCTCCCCTGCCTCTCTGTTACTCCCAGTCCTCCCCTGCCTCTCTGTTACTCCCAGCCCTCCCCTGCCTCTCTGTTACTCCCAGCCCTCCCCTGCCTCTCTGTTACTCCCAGCCCTCCCCTGCCTCTCTGTTACTCCCAGCCCTCCCCTGCCTCTCTGTTACTCCCAGCTCTCCCCTGCCTCTCTGTTACTCCCAGCCCTCCCCTGCCTCTCTGTTACTTACTCCCAGCCCTCCCCTGCCTCTCTGTTACTCCCAGCCCTCCCCTGCCTCTCTGTTACTCCCAGCCCTCCCCTGCCTCTCTGTTACTCCCAGCCCTCCCCTGCCTCTCTGTTACTACTCCCAGCCCTCCCCTGCCTCTCTGTTACTCCCAGCCCTCCCCTGCCTCTCTGTTACTCCCAGCCCTCCCCTGCCTCTCTGTTACTACTCCAGCCCTCCCCTGCCTCTCTGTTACTCCCAGCCCTCCCCTGCCTCTCTGTTACTCCCAGCCCTCCCCTGCCTCTCTGTTACTCCCAGCCCTCCCCTGCCTCTCTGTTACTCCCAGCCCTCCCCTGCCTCTCTGTTACTCCCAGCCCTCCCCTGCCTCTCTGTTACTCCCAGCCCTCCCCTGCCTCTCTGTTACTCCCAGCCCTCCCCTGCCTCTCTGTTACTCCCAGCCCTCCCCTGCCTCTCTGTTACTCCCAGCCCTCCCCTGCCTCTCTGTTACTCCCAGCCCTCCCCTGCCTCTCTGTTACTCCCAGCCCTCCCCTGCCTCTCTGTTACTCCCAGCCCTCCCCTGCCTCTCTGTTACTCCCAGCCCTCCCCTGCCTCTCTGTTACTCCCAGCTCTCCCCTGCCTCTCTGTTACTACTCCCAGCCCTCCCCTGCCTCTCTGTTACTCCCAGCCCTCCCCTGCCTCTCTGTTACTCCCAGCCCTCCCCTGCCTCTCTGTTACTCCCAGCCCTCCCCTGCCTCTCTGTTACTCCCAGCCCTCCCCTGCCTCTCTGTTACTCCCAGCCCTCCCCTGCCTCTCTGTTACTACCCAGCCCTCCCCTGCCTCTCTGTTACTCCCAGCCCTCCCCTGCCTCTCTGTTACTCCCAGCCCTCCCCTGCCTCTCTGTTACTCCCAGCCCTCCCCTGCCTCTCTGTTACTACCCAGCCCTCCCCTGCCTCTCTGTTACTCCCAGCCCTCCCCTGCCTCTCTGTTACTCCCAGCCCTCCCCTGCCTCTCTGTTACTCCCAGCCCTCCCCTGCCTCTCTGTTACTCCCAGCCCTCCCCTGCCTCTCTGTTACTACCCAGCCCTCCCCTGCCTCTCTGTTACTCCCAGCCCTCCCCTGCCTCTCTGTTACTACCCAGCCCTCCCCTGCCTCTCTGTTACTCCCAGCCCTCCCCTGCCTCTCTGTTACTACCCAGCCCTCCCCTGCCTCTCTGTTACTCCCAGCCCTCCCCTGCCTCTCTGTTACTACTCCCAGCCCTCCCCTGCCTCTCTGTTACTCCCAGCCCTCCCCTGCCTCTCTGTTACTCCCAGCCCTCCCCTGCCTCTCTGTTACTCCCAGCCCTCCCCTGCCTCTCTGTTACTCCCAGCCCTCCCCTGCCTCTCTGTTACTCCCAGCCCTCCCCTGCCTCTCTGTTACTACTCCCAGCCCTCCCCTGCCTCTCTGTTACTCCCAGCCCTCCCCTGCCTCTCTGTTACTCCCAGCCCTCCCCTGCCTCTCTGTTACTTACTCCCAGCCCTCCCCTGCCTCTCTGTTACTCCCAGCCCTCCCCTGCCTCTCTGTTACTCCCAGCCCTCCCCTGCCTCTCTGTTACTCCCAGTCCTCCCCTGCCTCTCTGTTACTCCCAGCCCTCCCCTGCCTCTCTGTTACTCCCAGCCCTCCCCTGCCTCTCTGTTACTCCCAGCCCTCCCCTGCCTCTCTGTTACTCCCAGCCCTCCCCTGCCTCTCTGTTACTCCCAGCCCTCCCCTGCCTCTCTGTTACTCCCAGCCCTCCCCTGCCTCTCTGTTACTCCCAGCCCTCCCCTGCCTCTCTGTTACTCCCAGCCCTCCCCTGCCTCTCTGTTACAACCCAGCCCTCCCCTGCCTCTCTGTTACTCCCAGCCCTCCCCTGCCTCTCTGTTACTCCCAGCCCTCCCCTGCCTCTCTGTTACTCCCAGCCCTCCCCTGCCTCTCTGTTACTCCCAGCCCTCCCCTGCCTCTCTGTTACTCCCAGCCCTCCCCTGCCTCTCTGTTACAACCCAGCCCTACCCTGCCTCTCTGTTACTCCCAGCCCTCCCCTGCCTCTCTGTTACTCCCAGCCCTCCCCTGCCTCTCTGTTACTACCCAGCCCTCCCCTGCCTCTCTGTTACTCCCAGCCCTCCCCTGCCTCTCTGTTACTCCCAGCCCTCCCCTGCCTCTCTGTTACTCCCAGCCCTCCCCTGCCTCTCTGTTACTCCCAGCCCTCCCCTGCCTCTCTGTTACTCCCAGCCCTCCCCTGCCTCTCTGTTACTCCCAGCCCTCCCCTGCCTCTCTGTTACTCCCAGCCCTCCCCTGCCTCTCTGTTACTCCCAGCCCTCCCCTGCCTCTCTGTTACTACCCAGCCCTCCCCTGCCTCTCTGTTACTCCCAGCCCTCCCCTGCCTCTCTGTTACTCCCAGCCCTCCCCTGCCTCTCTGTTACTCCCAGCCCTCCCCTGCCTCTCTGTTACTACCCAGCCCTCCCCTGCCTCTCTGTTACTCCCAGCCCTCCCCTGCCTCTCTGTTACTCCCAGCCCTCCCCTGCCTCTCTGTTACTCCCAGCCCTCCCCTGCCTCTCTGTTACTCCCAGCCCTCCCCTGCCTCTCTGTTACTCCCAGCCCTCCCCTGCCTCTCTGTTACTCCCAGCCCTCCCCTGCCTCTCTGTTACTCCCAGCCCTCCCCTGCCTCTCTGTTACTCCCAGCCCTCCCCTGCCTCTCTGTTACTCCCAGCCCTCCCCTGCCTCTCTGTTACTCCCAGCCCTCCCCTGCCTCTCTGTTACTCCCAGCTCCTCCCCTGCCTCTCTGTTACTCCCAGCCCTCCCCTGCCTCTCTGTTACTCCCAGCCCTCCCCTGCCTCTCTGTTACTCCCAGCTCCTCCCCTGCCTCTCTGTTACTCCCAGCCCTCCCCTGCCTCTCTGTTACTCCCAGCCCTCCCCTGCCTCTCTGTTACTCCCAGCCCTCCCCTGCCTCTCTGTTACTCCCAGCCCTCCCCTGCCTCTCTGTTACTCCCAGCCCTCCCCTGCCTCTCTGTTACTCCCAGCCCTCCCCTGCCTCTCTGTTACTCCCAGCCCTCCCCTGCCTCTCTGTTACTTACTCCCAGCCCTCCCCTGCCTCTCTGTTACTCCCAGCCCTCCCCTGCCTCTCTGTTACTCCCAGCCCTCCCCTGCCTCTCTGTTACTCCCAGCCCTCCCCTGCCTCTCTGTTACTCCCAGCCCTCCCCTGCCTCTCTGTTACTCCCAGCCCTCCCCTGCCTCTCTGTTACTCCCAGCCCTCCCCTGCCTCTCTGTTACTCCCAGCCCTCCCCTGCCTCTCTGTTACTCCCAGCCCTCCCCTGCCTCTCTGTTACTTACTCCCAGCCCTCCCCTGCCTCTCTGTTACTCCCAGCCCTCCCCTGCCTCTCTGTTACTCCCAGCCCTCCCCTGCCTCTCTGTTACTTACTCCCAGCCCTCCCCTGCCTCTCTGTTACTCCCAGCCCTCCCCTGCCTCTCTGTTACACCCAGCCCTCCCCTGCCTCTCTGTTACTCCCAGCCCTCCCCTGCCTCTCTGTTACTCCCAGCCCTCCCCTGCCTCTCTGTTACTCCCAGCCCTCCCCTGCCTCTCTGTTACTCCCAGTCCTCCCCTGCCTCTCTGTTACTCCCAGCCCTCCCCTGCCTCTCTGTTACTCCCAGCCCTCCCCTGCCTCTCTGTTACTCCCAGCCCTCCCCTGCCTCTCTGTTACTCCCAGCCCTCCCCTGCCTCTCTGTTACTCCCAGCCCTCCCCTGCCTCTCTGTTACTCCCAGCCCTCCCCTGCCTCTCTGTTACTCCCAGCCCTCCCCTGCCTCTCTGTTACTCCCAGTCCTCCCCTGCCTCTCTGTTACTCCCAGCCCTCCCCTGCCTCTCTGTTACTCCCAGCCCTCCCCTGCCTCTCTGTTACTCCCAGCCCTCCCCTGCCTCTCTGTTACTCCCAGTCCTCCCCTGCCTCTCTGTTACTCCCAGCCCTCCCCTGCCTCTCTGTTACTCCCAGTCCCTCCCCTGCCTCTCTGTTACTCCCAGCCCTCCCCTGCCTCTCTGTTACTCCCAGCCCTCCCCTGCCTCTCTGTTACTCCCAGTCCCTCCCCTGCCTCTCTGTTACTCCCAGCCCTCCCCTGCCTCTCTGTTACTCCCAGCCCTCCCCTGCCTCTCTGTTACTCCCAGCCCTCCCCTGCCTCTGTTACTCCCAGCCCTCCCCTGCCTCTCTGTTACTCCCAGTCCTCCCCTGCCTCTCTGTTACTCCCAGCCCTCCCCTGCCTCTCTGTTACTCCCAGCCCTCCCCTGCCTGTCTGTTACTCCCTAGCCCTCCCCTGCCTCTCTGTTACTTACTCCCAGCCCTCCCCTGTCCTCTCTGTTACTCCCAGCTCTCCCCTGCCTCTCTGTTACTCCCAGCCCTCCCCTGCCTCTCTGTTACTTACTCCCAGCCCTCCCCTGCCTCTCTGTTACTCCCAGCTCTCCCCTGCCTCTCTGTTACTCCCAGCCCTCCCCTGCCTCTCTGTTACTCCTAGCCCTCCCCTGCCTCTCTGTTACTCCCAGCTCTCCCCTGCCTCTCTGTTACTCCCAGCCCTCCCCTGCCTCTCTGTTACTCCCAGCCCTCCCCTGCCTCTCTGTTACTCCCAGCCCTCCCCTGCCTCTCTGTTTACTCCAGCCCTCCCCTGCCTCTCTGTTACTCCCAGCCCTCCCCTGCCTCTCTGTTACTCCCAGCCCTCCCCTGCCTCTCTGTTTACCCCAGCCCTCCCCTGCCTCTCTGTTACTCCCAGCCCTCCCCTGCCTCTCTGTTACTTACTCCCAGCCCTCCCCTGCCGTCTCTGTTACTCCCAGCCCTCCCCTGCCTCTCTGTTACACCCAGCCCTCCCCTGCCTGTCTGTTACTCCTAGCCCTCCCCTGCCTCTCTGTTACTTACTCCCAGCCCTCCCCTGCCTCTCTGTTACTCCCAGCCCTCCCCTGCCTCTCTGTTACTCCCAGCCCTCCCCTGCCTCTCTGTTACTTACTCCCAGCCCTCCCCTGCCTCTCTGTTACTCCCAGCCCTCTCCTGCCTCTCTGTTACTCCCAGCCCTCCCCTGCCTCTCTGTTACTTACTCCCAGCCCTCCCCTGCCTTTCTGTTACTCCCAGTCCTCCCCCTGCCTCTCTATTACTCCCAGCCCTCCCCTGCCTCTCTGTTACTCCCAGCCCTCCCCTGTCTCTGTTACTCCCAGTCCTCCCCTGCCTGTCTGTTACTCCCAGTCCTCCCCTGCCTCTCTGTTACTCCCAGCCCTCCCCTGCCTCTCTGTTACTCGCAGCCCTCCCCTGCCTCTCTGTTACTCCCAGCCCTCCCCTGCCTCTCTGTTACTCTCAGCCCTCCCCTGCCTCTCTGTTACTCCCAGCCCTCCCCTGCCTCTCCGTTACTCCCAGCCCTCCCCTGCCTCTGTTACTCCCAGTTCTCCCCTGCCTCTCTGTTACTCCCAGCCCTCCCCTGCCTCTCTGTTACTCCCAGCCCTCCCCTGCCTCTCTGTTACTCCCAGCCCTCCCCTGCCTCTGTTACTCCCAGTCCTCCCCTGCCTCTCTGTTACTCCCACCCCTCCCCTGCCTCTCTGTTACTCCCAGTCCTCCCCTGCCTCTCTGTTACTCCCAGTCCTCCCCTGCCTCTCTGTTACTCCCAGCCCTCCCCTGCCTCTCTGTTACTCCCAGTCCTCCCCTGCCTCTCTGTTACTCCCAGCCCTCCCCTGCCTCTCTGTTACTCCCAGCCCTCCCCTGCCTCTCTGTTACTCCCAGCCCTCCCCTGCCTCTGTTACTCCCAGCCCTCCCCTGCCTCTCTGTTACTCCCAGTCCTCCCCTGCCTCTCTGTTACTCCCAGCCCTCCCCTGCCTCTCTGTTACTCCCAGCCCTCCCCTGCCTGTCTGTTACTCCTAGCCCTCCCCTGGCTCTCTGTTACTTACTCCCAGCCCTCCCCGTCCTCTCTGTTACTCCCATCTCTCCCCTGCCTCTCTGTTACTCCCAGCCCTCCCCTGCCTCTCTGTTACTTACTCCCAGCCCTCCCCTGCCTCTCTGTTACTCCCAGCTCTCCCCTGCCTCTCTGTTACTCCCAGCCCTCCCCTGCCTCTCTGTTAAGAACATAAGAACATAAGAACAAAGGTAACTGCAGAAGGCCTATTGGCCCATACGAGGCAGCTCCTATTCTATAACCACCCAATCCCACTCATATACTTGTCCAACCCGTGCTTGAAACAATCGAAGGACCCCACCTCCACAATGTTACGCGGCAATTGGTTCCACAAATCAACAACCCTGTTACTGAACCAGTATTTACCCACGTCTTTCCTAAATCTGAACTTATCCAATTTATACCCATTGTTTCGTGTTCTGTCCTGTGTTGATACTTTTAATACCCTATTAATATCCCCCCGGTTATGTCCATTCATCCACTTGTAAACCTCTATCATGTCACCCCTAACTCTTCGCCTTTCCAGTGAATGCAACTTAAGCTTTGTTAATCTTTCTTCATATGAAAGATTTCTAATTTGGGGAATTAACTTAGTCATCCTACGCTGGACACGTTCAAGTGAATTTATATCCATTCTATAATATGGCGACCAAAACTGAACTGCATAATCTAAATGGGGCCTAACTAGAGCAAGATATAGCTTGAGAACCACACCAGGTGTCTTGTTACTAACGCTGCGATTAATAAATCCAAGTGTCCGATTTGCCTTATTACGAACATTTATGCATTGATCCTTTTGTTTTAAATTCTTACTAATCATAACTCCCAGATCCCTTTCGCAATCCGACTTCGCAATCACAACACCATCTAGCTCGTATCTTGTAACTCTATCATCATTACCTAACCTCAGAACTTTACATTTATCAGCATTAAACTGCATCTGCCAATCCTCTGACCATTTCAAAACCCTATCTAGATCAACTTGAAGTGATAGTGAGTCCTCCTCCGAATTAATTTCCCTACCGATTTTCGTATCATCGGCAAATTTGCAAATGTTGCTACTCAAACCTGAATCTAAATCATTTATATATATTATAAACAACAGAGGTCCCAGGACAGAGCCTTGAGGCACTCCACTTACAACATTTTCCCACTCTGACTTGATTCCATTTATACTAACTCTCTGTTTCCTTTGGTATAGCCATGCCCTAATCCAGCTTAATATAGCACCCCCAATACCATGAGACTCTATCTTTTTAATCAGTCTTTCATGTGGCACTGTATCAAAAGCTTTGCTAAAGTCAAGGTATACAACATCGCAATCCTTACCACTATCAACTGCCTAAACAATGCTAGAATAAAAAGATAACAAATTTGTTAAACATGAACGGCCATTTATAAAACCATGTTGCGACTCAATTATTAATTTATGTTTTTCAAGATGAAGACGAATTTTATTTGCTATTATAGATTCGAGTAACTTTCCCACAATAGACGTTAGGCTAATTGGTCGATAGTTAGACGCAAGTGATCTATCTCCTTTCTTAAAAACTGGTATCACATTAGCAACTTTCCAAAACTCTGGCACTCTGCCTGACTCTATTGATTTATTAAATATGGTTGACAGTGGGTCACAAAGCTCCTCTTTGCATTCTTTAAGCACCCTGGCAAACACTTCATCCGGCCCTGGGGATTTGTTTGGTTTGAGTTTTACTATTTGTTTAAGAACATCCTCCCTGGTAACTGCTAAATTCGTCAACCTGTCCTCGTCCCCACCCACATAGACTTGTTCGGCTGAAGGCATATTGTTAAGTTCCTCTTTAGTAAATACAGATACAAAATATTTATTAAAAATACTACTCATCTCTTCATCACTATCTGTTATTTGACCTGTCTCAGTTTTTAATGGACCTATCCTTTCCCTAGTCTTAGTACGATATAACTGAAAAAACCCTTTAGGATTTGTCTTTGCTTGCCCTGCTATGCGAACTTCATAGTTTCTTTTTGCTTTCCTTATCTCTTTTTTAACATTTCTAACCAGTTGTATGAATTCCTGTTCTAAAGTGACCTCCCCATTTTTAATCCTTTTGTACCAAGCTCTCTTTTTACCTATAAGGTTCTTCAAATTCATTGTTATCCACTTTGGGTCATTAGTATTCGATCTATTCAATTTGTATGGTATACTACGTTTCTGTGCTTTGTTTAGAATATTCTTAAATAAGTTATATATTGAATCCACATCGAAATCCCCATTTAAGTCACCTATCGCTGGGTTCATGTCTCGCTCCAAGACCGGCCCACACCCCATACCCAAGACTTTCCAATCAATTTGACCCAAAAAATTTCTTAGGCTATTAAAATCAGCTTTTCGAAAATCTGGCACTTTAACAGAATTTTCTCCTACTGGTCTATTCCATTCTATGCTAAATCTGATTACTTTGTGATCACTGCTCCCTAGCTCACTCCCTATTTCGATGTCATTAATTTGCGTTTCCCTGTTAGTTAACACTAAATCTAAAATATTATTTTCCCGTGTTGGTTCCTTAATGTGTTGCGTAAGAAAACAATCGTCAATTAATTCTAGAAAATCTTCTGCTTCACTATTCCCTGTTTTGTTCAACCAGTTTATTCCGCTAAAATTAAAGTCACCCATGACATAAATACTGTTAGATCTAGATGCTCTAGATATTTCATCCCATAGATGCTTTGCTTCCATTCTGTCTAAATTTGGTGGCCTATATATTACTCCTATTATAATATTATTAGCTTTTTCGTTTAATTCAATCCAAATAGTTTCTGTGTGTGGATCTGTTTTGATTCCCTCTTTGAGACTACATTTCAAATTGTCCCTAACATATATGGCTACTCCACCTCCTCGTCTAATATATCTATCTGTGTGAAATAGTTTAAATCCATATATTTGATATTCAGCTAATAGTTCTCTATTTTCTACATTCATCCACGTTTCGGTAAGTGCAATAATATCTATTTTTTCTGTGCAGACAAGAGCCTTTAATTCGTTAATTTTATTTCTTAGACTTCTACTGTTAGTGTAATATACCCTCAGTGAATTGTTTTTTTGCGGACCTTCTCTTTCCCTGATCGTTTTGCCAATTCCTTTCTCCCACAAACACATACTTTTATTACCTCCTTCCTCCAAATCAATTCCCATACCTCTATCTACTAACAGTTTAAACCCAAACAAACACCTCTAACCACTTCTTCTAACGAAGAAGCTGTTACTCCCAGCCCTCCCCTGCCTCTCTGTTACTCCCAGCTCTCCCCTGTCTCTCTGTTACTCCCAGCCCTCCCCTGCCTCTCTGTTACTCCCAGCCCTCCCCTGCCTCTCTGTTACTCCCAGCCCTCCCCTGCCTCTCTGTTTTACCCAGCCCTCCCCTGCCTCTCTGTTACTCCCAGCCCTCCCCTGCCTCTCTGTTACTCCCAGCCCTCCCCTGCCTCTCTGTTTTACCCAGCCCTCCCCTGCCTCTCTGTTACTCCCAGCCCTCCTCTGTCTCTCTGTTACTCCCAGCCCTCCCCTGCCTCTCTGTTACACCCAGCCCTCCCCTGCCTCTCTGTTACTCCCAGCCCTCCCCTGCCTCTCTGTTACTCCCAGCCCTCCCCTGCCTCTCTGTTACTCCCAGCCCTCCCCTGCCTCTCTGTTACACCCAGCCCTCCCCTGCCTTTCTGTTACTCCCAGCCCTCCCCTGTCTCTCTGTTACTCCCAGCCCTCCCCTGCCTCTCTGTTACTCCCAGCCCTCCCCTGCCTCTCTGTTACTCCCAGCCCTCCCCTGCCTCTCTCTTACTACCAGCCCTTCCCTGCCTCTCTGTTACTCCCAGTCCTCCCCTGCCTCTCTGTTACTCCCAGCCCTCCCCTGCCTCTCTGTTACACCCAACCCTCCCCTGCCTCTCTGTTACTCCCAGCCCTCCCCTGCCTCTCTGTTACTCCCAGCCCTCCCCTGACTCTCTCTTACTACCAGCCCTTCCCTGCCTCTCTGTTACTGCCAGCCCTCCCCTGCCTCTCTGTTACTCCAAGCCCTCCCCTGCCTCTCTGTTACTCCCAGCTCTCCCCTGCCTCTCTGTTACTCCCAGCCCTCCCCTGCCTCTCTGTTACTCCCAGCCCTCCCCTGCCTCTCTGTTACTCCCAGCTCTCCCCTGCCTCTCTGTTACTCCCAGTCCTCCCCTGCCTCTCTGTTACTCCCAGCCCTCCCCTGCCTCTCTGTTACTCCCAGCTCTCCCCTGCCTCTCTGTTACTCCCAGCCCTCCCCTGCCTCTCTGTTACTCCCAGCTCTCCACTGCCTCTCTGTTACTCCCAGTCCTCCCCTGCCTCTCTGTTACTCCCAGCCCTCCCCTGCCTCTCTGTTACTCCCAGCCCTCCCCTGCCTCTCTGTTACTCCCAGCTCTCCCCTGCCTCTCTGTTACTCCCAGCCCTCCCCTGCCTCTCTGTTACTTACTCCCAGCCCTCCCCTGCCTCTCTGTTACTCCTAGCCCTCCCCTGCCTCTCTGTTACTTACTCCCAGCCCTCCCCTGCCTCTCTGTTACTCCCAGCCCTCCCCTGCCTCTCTGTTACACCCAGCCCTCCCCTGCCTCTCTGTTACTCCCAGTCCTCCCCTGCCTCTCTGTTACTCCCAGTCCTCCCCTGGCTCTCTGTTACTCCCAGCCCTCCCCTGCCTCTCTGTTACTCCCAGCTCTCCACTGCCTCTCTGTTACTCCCAGTCCTCCCCTGCCTCTCTGTTACTCCCAGCCCTCCCCTGCCTCTCTGTTACTCCCAGCCCTCCCCTGCCTCTCTGTTACTCCCAGCTCTCCCCTGCCTCTCTGTTACTCCCAGCCCTCCCCTGCCTCTCTGTTACTTACTCCCAGCCCTCCCCTGCCTCTCTGTTACTCCCAGCCCTCCCCTGCCTCTCTGTTACTTACTCCCAGCCCTCCCCTGCCTCTCTGTTACTCCCAGCCCTCCCCTGCCTCTCTGTTACACCCAGCCCTCCCCTGCCTCTCTGTTACTCCCAGTCCTCCCCTGCCTCTCTGTTACTCCCAGCCCTCCCCTGCCTCTCTGTTACTCCCAGCTCTCCCCTGCCTCTCTGTTACTCCCAGCCCTCCCCTGCCTCTCTGTTACTCCCAGCCCTCCCCTGCCTCTCTGTTACTTACTCCCAGCCCTCCCCTGCCTCTCTGTTACTCCCAGCTCTCCCCTGCCTCTCTGTTACACCCAGCCCTCCCCTGCCTGTCTGTTACTCCCAGTCCTCCCCTGCCTCTCTGTTACTCCCAGCCCTCCCCTGCCTCTCTGTTACTCCCAGTCCTCCCCTGCCTCTGTTACTCCCAGTCCTCCCCTGCCTGTCTGTTACTCCCAGTCCTCCCCTGCCTCTCTGTTACTCCCAGCCCTCCCCTGCCTCTCTGTTACTCCCAGCCCTCCCCTGCCTCTCTGTTACTCCCAGCCCTCCCCTGCCTCTCTGTTACACCCAGCCCTCCCCTGCCTCTCTGTTACACCCAGCCCTCCCCTGCCTCTCTGTTCCTCCCAGCCCTCCCCTGCCTCTCTGTTACTCCCAGTCCTCCCCTGCCTCTCTGTTACTCCCAGCCCTCCCCTGCCTCTCTGTTACTCCCAGCCCTCCCCGGCCTGTCTGTTACTCCCAGCCCTCCCCTGCCTCTCTGTTACTTACTCCCAGCCCTCCCCTGCCTCTCAGTTACTCCCATCTCTCCCCTGCCTCTCTGTTACTTACTCCCAGCCCTCCCCTGCCTCTCTGTTACTCCCAGCTCTCCCCTGCCTCTCTGTTACTCCCAGCCCTCCCCTGCCTCTCTGTTACTCCCAGCCCTCCCCTGCCTCTGTTACTCCCAGCCCTCCCCTGCCTCTCTGTTACTCCCAGTCCTCCCCTGCCTCTCTGTTACTCCCAGCCCTCCCCTGCCTCTCTGTTACTCCCAGCCCTCCCCTGCCTCTCTGTTACTCCCAGCCCTCCCCTGCCTCTCTGTTACTCCCAGCCCTCCCCTGCCTCTCTGTTACTTACTCCCAGCCCTCCCCTGCCTCTCTGTTACTCCCAGTCCTCCCCTGCCTCTCTGTTACTCCCAGCCCTCCCCTGCCTCTCTGTTACTCCCAGCTCTCCCCTGCCTCTCTGTTACTCCCAGTCCTCCCCTGCCTCTCTGTTACTCCCAGCCCTCCCCTGCCTCTCTGTTACTCCCAGCTCTCCCCTGCCTCTCTGTTACTCCCAGCCCTCCCCTGCCTCTCTGTTACTCCCAGCTCTCCACTGCCTCTCTGTTACTCCCAGTCCTCCCCTGCCTCTCTGTTACTCCCAGCCCTCCCCTGCCTCTCTGTTACTCCCAGCCCTCCCCTGCCTCTCTGTTACTCCCAGCTCTCCCCTGCCTCTCTGTTACTCCTAGCCCTCCCCTGCCTCTCTGTTACTTACTCCCAGCCCTCCCCTGCCTCTCTGTTACTCCCAGCCCTCCCCTGCCTCTCTGTTACTTACTCCCAGCCCTCCCCTGCCTCTCTGTTACTCCCAGCCCTCCCCTGCCTCTCTGTTACACCCAGCCCTCCCCTGCCTCTCTGTTACTCCCAGTCCTCCCCTGCCTCTCTGTTACTTCCAGCCCTCCCCTGCCTCTCTGTTACTCCCAGTTCTCCCCTGCCTCTCTGTTACTCCCAGCCCTCCCCTGCCTCTCTGTTACTCCCAGCCCTCCCCTGCCTCTCTGTTACTTACTCCCAGCCCTCCCCTGCCTCTCTGTTACTCCCAGCTCTCCCCTGCCTCTCTGTTACACCCAGCCCTCCCCTGCCTGTCTGTTACTCCCAGTCCTCCCCTGCCTCTCTGTTACTCCCAGCCCTCCCCTGCCTCTCTGTTACTCCCAGCCCTCCCCTGCCTCTCTGTTACTCTCAGTCCTCCCCTGCCTGTCTGTTACTCCCAGTCCTCCCCTGCCTCTCTGTTACTCTCAGCCCTCCCCTGCCTCTCTGTTACCCCCAGCCCTCCCCTGCCTCTCTGTTACTCCCAGCCCTCCCCTGCCTCTCTGTTACACCCAGCCCTCCCCTGCCTCTCTGTTACACCCAGCCCTCCCCTGCCTCTCTGTTACACTCAGCCCTCCCCTGCCTCTCTGTTACTCCCAGCCCTCCCCTGCCTCTCTGTTACTCCCAGTCCTCCCCTGCCTCTCTGTTACTCCCAGCCCTCCCCTGCCTCTCTGTTACTCATAGCCCTCCCCTGCCTGTCTGTTACTCCCAGCCCTCCCCTGCCTCTCTGTTACTTACTCCCAGCCCTCCCCTGCCTCTCAGTTACTCCTATCTCTCCCCTGCCTCTCTGTTACTTACTCCCAGCCCTCCCCTGCCTCTCTGTTACTCCCAGCTCTCCCCTGCCTCTCTGTTACTCCCAGCCCTCCCCTGCCTCTCTGTTACTCCCAGCCCTCCCCTGCCTCTCTGTTACTCCCAGCCCTCCCCTGCCTCTCTGTTACTCCCAGCCCTCCCCTGCCTCTCTGTTACTCCCAGCCCTCCCCTGCCTCTCTGTTACTCCCAGCCCTCCCCTGCCTCTCTGTTACTCCCAGCCCTCCCCTGCCTCTCTGTTACTCCCAGCCCTCCCCTGCCTCTCTGTTACTCCCAGCCCTCCCCTGCCTCTCTGTTACTCCCAGCCCTCCCCTGCCTCTCTGTTACTCCCAGCCCTCCCCTGCCTCTCTGTTACTCCCAGCCCTCCCCTGCCTCTCTGTTACTCCCAGCCCTCCCCTGCCTCTCTGTTACTCCCAGCCCTCCCCTGCCTCTCTGTTACTCCCAGCTCTCCCCTGCCTCTCTGTTACTCCCAGCCCTCCCCTGCCTCTCTGTTACTCCCAGCCCTCCCCTGCCTCTCTGTTACTCCCAGCCCTCCCCTGCCTCTCTGTTACTCCCAGCCCTCCCCTGCCTCTCTGTTACTCCCAGCCCTCCCCTGCCTCTCTGTTACTCCCAGCCCTCCCCTGCCTCTCTGTTACTCCCAGCCCTCCCCTGCCTCTCTGTTACTCCCAGCCCTCCCCTGCCTCTCTGTTACTCCCAGCCCTCCCCTGCCTCTCTGTTACTCCCAGCCCTCCCCTGCCTCTCTGTTACTCCCAGCCCTCCCCTGCCTCTCTGTTACTCCCAGTCCCTCCCCTGCCTCTCTGTTACTCCCAGCCCTCCCCTGCCTCTCTGTTACTCCCAGCCCTCCCCTGCCTCTCTGTTACTCCCAGCCCTCCCCTGCCTCTCTGTTACTCCCAGCCCTCCCCTGCCTCTCTGTTACTCCCAGCCCTCCCCTGCCTCTCTGTTACTCCCAGCCCTCCCCTGCCTCTCTGTTACTCCCAGCCCTCCCCTGCCTCTCTGTTACTCCCAGCCCTCCCCTGCCTCTCTGTTACTCCCAGCCCTCCCCTGCCTCTCTGTTACTCCCAGCCCTCCCCTGCCTCTCTGTTACTCCCAGCCCTCCCCTGCCTCTCTGTTACTCCCAGCTCCTCCCCTGCCTCTCTGTTACTCCCAGCCCTCCCCTGCCTCTCTGTTACTCCCAGCCTCCCCTGCCTCTCTGTTACTCCCAGCCCTCCCCTGCCTCTCTGTTACTCCCAGCCCTCCCCTGCCTCTCTGTTACACCCAGCCCTCCCCTGCCTCTCTGTTACACCCAGCCCTCCCCTGCCTCTCTGTTACTCCCAGCCCTCCCCTGCCTCTCTGTTACTCCCAGCCCTCCCCTGCCTCTCTGTTACTCCCAGCCCTCCCCTGCCTCTCTGTTACTCCCAGCCCTCCCCTGCCTCTCTGTTACTCCCAGCCCTCCCCTGCCTCTCTGTTACTCCCAGCCCTCCCCTGCCTCTCTGTTACTCCCAGCCCTCCCCTGCCTCTCTGTTACTCCCAGCTCCTCCCCTGCCTCTCTGTTACTACCCAGCCCTCCCCTGCCTCTCTGTTACTCCCAGCCCTCCCCTGCCTCTCTGTTACTCCCAGCCCTCCCCTGCCTCTCTGTTACTCCCAGCCCTCCCCTGCCTCTCTGTTACTCCCAGCCCTCCCCTGCCTCTCTGTTACTCCCAGCCCTCCCCTGCCTCTCTGTTACTCCCAGTCCTCCCCTGCCTCTCTGTTACTCCCAGCCCTCCCCTGCCTCTCTGTTACTCCCAGCCTCCCCTGCCTCTCTGTTACTCCCAGCCCTCCCCTGCCTCTCTGTTACTCCCAGCTCCTCCCCTGCCTCTCTGTTACTCCCAGCTCCTCCCCTGCCTCTCTGTTACTCCCAGCCCTCCCCTGCCTCTCTGTTACTCCCAGCCCTCCCCTGCCTCTCTGTTACTCCCAGCTCTCCCCTGCCTCTCTGTTACTCCCAGCCCTCCCCTGCCTCTCTGTTACTACCCAGCCCTCCCTGCCTCTCTGTTACTCCCAGCCCTCCCCTGCCTCTCTGTTACTACTCCCAGCCCTCCCCTGCCTCTCTGTTACTCCCAGCCCTCCCCTGCCTCTCTGTTACTCCCAGCCCTCCCCTGCCTCTCTGTTACTCCCAGCCCTCCCCTGCCTCTCTGTTACTCCCAGCCCTCCCCTGCCTCTCTGTTACTCCCAGCCCTCCCCTGCCTCTCTGTTACTCCCAGCCCTCCCCTGCCTCTCTGTTACTCCCAGCCCTCCCCTGCCTCTCTGTTACTACCCAGCCCTCCCCTGCCTCTCTGTTACTCCCAGCCCTCCCCTGCCTCTCTGTTACTCCCAGCCCTCCCCTGCCTCTCTGTTACTCCCAGCCCTCCCCTGCCTCTCTGTTACTCCCAGCCCTCCCCTGCCTCTCTGTTACTCCCAGCCCTCCCCTGCCTCTCTGTTACTCCCAGCCCTCCCCTGCCTCTCTGTTACTCCCAGCCCTCCCCTGCCTCTCTGTTACTCCCAGCCCTCCCCTGCCTCTCTGTTACTCCCAGCCCTCCCCTGCCTCTCTGTTACTCCCAGCCCTCCCCTGCCTCTCTGTTACTCCCAGCCCTCCCCTGCCTCTCTGTTACTCCCAGCCCTCCCCTGCCTCTCTGTTACTACCCAGCCCTCCCCTGCCTCTCTGTTACTCCCAGCCCTCCCCTGCCTCTCTGTTACTCCCAGCCCTCCCCTGCCTCTCTGTTACTACCCAGCCCTCCCCTGCCCTCTCTGTTACTCCCAGCCCTCCCCTGCCTCTCTGTTACTCCCAGCCCTCCCCTGCCTCTCTGTTACTCCCAGCCCTCCCCTGCCTCTCTGTTACTCCCAGCCCTCCCCTGCCTCTCTGTTACTCCCAGCCCTCCCCTGCCTCTCTGTTACTCCCAGCCCTCCCCTGCCTCTCTGTTACTACCCAGCTCCTCCCCTGCCTCTCTGTTACTCCCAGCCCTCCCCTGCCTCTCTGTTACTACCCAGCCCTCCCCTGCCTCTCTGTTACTCCCAGCCCTCCCCTGCCTCTCTGTTACTCCCAGCCCTCCCCTGCCTCTCTGTTACTCCCAGCCCTCCCCTGCCTCTCTGTTACTCCCAGCCCTCCCCTGCCTCTCTGTTACTCCCAGCCCTCCCCTACCTCTCTGTTACTCCCAGCCCTCCCCTGCCTCTCTGTTACTTCCCAGCCCTCCCCTGCCTCTCTGTTACTCCCAGCTCCTCCCCTGCCTCTCTGTTACTACCAGCCCTCCCCTGCCTCTCTGTTACACCCAGCCCTCCCCTGCCTCTCTGTTACTCCCAGCTCCTCCCCTGCTCTCTGTTACATCCAGCCCTCCCCTGCCTCTCTGTACTCCCAGCCCTCCCCTGCCTCTCTGTTACTCCCAGTCCCTCCCCTTGCCTCTCTGTTACTCCCAGCCCTCCCCTGCCTCTCTGTTACTACCCCAGCCCTCCCCTGCCTCTCTGTTACTCCCAGCCTCCCCTGCCAGTCTCTGTTACTCCCAGCCTCTCCCCTGCCTCTCTGTTACTCCCAGCCCTCCCTGCCTCTCTGTTACTCCCAGCACCTCCCCTGCCTCTCTGTTACTCCCAGCCCTCCCTGCCTCTCTGTTACTCCCAGCCCTCCCCTGCCTCTCTGTTACTCCCAGCTCCTCCCCTGCCTCTCTGTTACTCCCAGCCCTCCCCTGCCTCTCTGTTACTCCCAGCCCTCCCCTGCCTCTCTGTTACTCCCAGCTCCTCCCCTGCCTCTCTGTTACTCCCAGCTCTCCCCTGCCTCTCTGTTACTACTCCCAGCCCTCCCTGCCTCTCTGTTACTCCCAGCCCTCCCCTGCCTCTCTGTTACTCCCAGCCCTCCCCTGCCTCTCTGTTACTCCCAGCCCTCCCCTGCCTCTCTGTTACTCCCAGCCCTCCCCTGCCTCTCTGTTACTCCCAGCCCTCCCCTGCCTCTCTGTTACTCCCAGCCCTCCCCTGCCTCTCTGTTACTCCCAGTCCCTCCCCTGCCTCTCTGTTACTCCCAGCCCTCCCCTGCCTCTCTGTTACTCCCAGCCCTCCCCTGCCTCTCTGTTACTACCCAGCCCTCCCCTGCCTCTCTGTTACTCCCAGCCCTCCCCTGCCTCTCTGTTACTCCCAGCCCTCCCCTGCCTCTCTGTTACTCCCAGCCTCCCCTGCCTCTCTGTTACTCCCAGCCCTCCCCTGCCTCTCTGTTACTCCCAGCCCTCCCCTGCCTCTGTTACTCCCAGCCCTCCCCTGCCTCTCTGTTACTCCCAGCCCTCCCCTGCCTCTCTGTTACTCCCAGCCCTCCCCTGCCTCTCTGTTACTCCCAGCCCTCCCCTGCCTCTCTGTTACTCCCAGCCCTCCCCTGCCTCTCTGTTACTCCCAGCCCTCCCCTGCCTCTCTGTTACTCCCAGCCCTCCCCTGCCTCTCTGTTACTCCCAGCCCTCCCCTGCCTCTCTGTTACTCCCAGCCCTCCCCTGCCTCTCTGTTACTCCCAGCCCCCCCTCCTCTGCTCTCTGTTACTCCCAGCCCTCCCCTGCCTTCTGTTACTACTCCCAGCCCTCCCCTGCCTCTCTGTTACTCCCAGCCTCCCCTGCCTCTCTGTTACTCCCAGCCCTCCCCTGCCTCTCTGTTACTCCCAGCCCTCCCCTGCCTCTCTGTTACTCCCAGCCCTCCCCTGCCTCTCTGTTACTCCCAGCCCTCCCCTGCCTCTCTGTTACTCCCAGCCCTCCCCTGCCTCTCTGTTACTCCCAGCCCTCCCCTGCCTCTCTGTTACTCCCAGCCCTCCCCTGCCTCTCTGTTACTCCCAGCCCTCCCCTGCCTCTCTGTTACTCCCAGCCCTCCCTGCCTCTCTGTTACTCCCAGCCCTCCCCTGCCTCTCTGTTACTACCCAGCCCTCCCCTGCCTCTCTGTTACTCCCAGCCTCCCCTGCCTCTCTGTTACTCCCAGCCCTCCCCTGCCTCTCTGTTACTCCCAGCCCTCCCCTGCCTCTCTGTTACTCCCAGCCCTCCCCTGCCTCTCTGTTACTCCCAGCCCTCCCCTGCCTCTCTGTTACTCCCAGCCTCCCCTGCCTCTCTGTTACTCCCAGCCCTCCCCTGCCTCTCTGTTACTCCCAGCCTCCCCTGCCTCTCTGTTACTCCCAGCCCTCCCCTGCCTCTCTGTTACTCCCAGCCCTCCCCTGCCTCTGTTACTCCCAGCCCTCCCCTGCCTCTCTGTTACTCCCAGCCCTCCCCTGCCTCTCTGTTACTCCCAGCCCTCCCCTGCCTCTCTGTTACTCCCAGCCCTCCCCTGCCTCTCTGTTACTCCCAGCCCTCCCCTGCCTCTCTGTTACTCCCAGCCCTCCCCTGCCTCTCTGTTACTCCCAGCCCTCCCCTGCCTCTCTGTTACTCCCAGCCCTCCCCTGCCTCTCTGTTACTCCCAGCCTCCCCTGCCTCTCTGTTACTCCCAGCCCTCCCCTGCCTCTCTGTTACTCCCAGCCCTCCCCTGCCTCTGTTACTCCCAGCCCTCCCCTGCCTCTCTGTTACTTACTCCCAGCCCTCCCCTGCCTCTCTGTTACTCCCAGCCCTCCCCTGCCTCTCTGTTACTCCCAGCCCTCCCCTGCCTCTCTGTTACTCCCAGCTCTCCCCTGCCTCTCTCTTACTCCCAGCCCTCCCCTGCCTCTCTGTTACTCCCAGCCCTCCCCTGCCTCTGTTACTCCCAGCCCTCCCCTGCCTCTCTGTTACTCCCAGCCCTCCCCTGCCTCTCTGTTACTCCCAGCCCTCCCCTGCCTCTCTGTTACTCCCAGCCCTCCCCTGCCTCTCTGTTACTCCCAGCCCTCCCCTGCCTCTCTGTTACTCCCAGCCCTCCCCTGCCTCTCTGTTACTCCCAGCCCTCCCCTGCCTCTCTGTTACTCCCAGCCCTCCCCTGCCTCTCTGTTACTCCCAGCCCTCCCCTGCCTCTCTGTTACTCCCAGCCCTCCCCTGCCTCTCTGTTACTCCCAGCCCTCCCCTGCCTCTCTGTTACTCCCAGCCCTCCCCTGCCTCTCTGTTACTCCCAGCCCTCCCCTGCCTCTCTGTTACTCCCAGCCCTCCCCTGCCTCTCTGTTACTCCCAGCCTCCCCTGCCTCTCTGTTACTCCCAGCCCTCCCCTGCCTCTCTGTTACTCCCAGCCCTCCCCTGCCTCTTGTTACTCCCAGCCCTCCCCTGCCTCTCTGTTACTCCCAGCCCTCCCCTGCCTCTCTGTTACTCCCAGCCCTCCCCTGCTCTCTGTTACTTACTCCCAGCCCTCCCCTGCCTCTCTGTTACTCCCAGTCCTCCCCTGCCTCTCTGTACACCCAGCCCTCCCCTGCCTCTCTGTTACTCCCAGTCCTCCCCTGCCTCTCTGTTACTCCCAGCCCTCCCCTGCCTCTCTGTTACTCCCAGCCCTCCCCTGCCTCTCTGTTACTCCCAGCCCTCCCCTGCCTCTCTGTTACTCCCAGCCCTCCCCTGCCTCTCTGTTACTCCCAGCCCTCCCCTGCCTCTCTGTTACTCCCAGCCCTCCCCTGCCTCTGTTACTCCCAGCCCTCCCCTGCCTCTCTGTTACTCCCAGCCCTCCCCTGCCTCTCTGTTACTCCCAGCCCTCCCCTGCCTCTCTGTTACTCCCAGCCCTCCCCTGCCTCTCTGTTACTCCCAGCCTCCCCTGCCTCTCTGTTACTCCCAGCCCTCCCCTGCCTCTCTGTTACTCCCAGCCCTCCCCTGCCTCTCTGTTACTCCCAGCCCTCCCCTGCCTCTCTGTTACTCCCAGCCCTCCCCTGCCTCTCTGTTACTCCCAGCCCTCCCCTGCCTCTCTGTTACTCAGCCCTCCCCTGCCTCTCTGTTACTCCCAGCCCTCCCCTGCCTCTCTGTTACTCCCAGCCCTCCCCTGCCTCTCTGTTACTCCCAGCCCTCCCCTGCCTCTCTGTTACTCCCAGCCCTCCCCTGCCTCTCTGTTACTCCCAGCCCTCCCCTGCCTCTCTGTTACTCCCAGCCCTCCCCTGCCTCTCTGTTACTCCCAGCCTCCCCTGCCTCTCTGTTACTACTCCAGCCCTCCCCTGCCTCTCTGTTACTCCCAGCCCTCCCCTGCCTCTCTGTTACTCCCAGCCCTCCCCTGCCTCTCTGTTACTCCCAGCCCTCCCCTGCCTCTGTTACTCCCAGCCCTCCCCTGCCTCTCTGTTACTCCCAGCCCTCCCCTGCCTCTCTGTTACTCCCAGCCCTCCCCTGCCTCTCTGTTACTCCCAGCCTCCCCTGCCTCTCTGTTACTCCCAGCCCTCCCCTGCCTCTCTGTTACTCCCAGCCCCCCTGCCTCTCTGTTACTCCCAGCCCTCCCCTGCCTCTCTGTTACTCCCAGCCCTCCCCTGCCTCTCTGTTACTCCCAGCCCTCCCCTGCCTCTCTGTTACTCCCAGCCCTCCCCTGCCTCTCTGTTACTCCCAGCCCTCCCCTGCCTCTCTGTTACTCCCAGCCCTCCCCTGCCTCTCTGTTACTCCCAGCCCTCCCCTGCCTCTCTGTTACTCCCAGCCCTCCCCTGCCTCTCTGTTACTCCCAGCCTCCCTGCCTCTCTGTTACTCCCAGCCCTCCCCTGCCTCTCTGTTACTCCCAGCCCTCCCCTGCCTCTCTGTTACTCCCAGCCCTCCCCTGCCTCTCTGTTACTCCCAGCCCTCCCCTGCCTCTCTGTTACTCCCAGCCCTCCCCTGCCTCTCTGTTACTCCCAGCCCTCCCCTGCCTCTCTGTTACTCCCAGCCCTCCCCTGCCTCTCTGTTACTCCCAGCCCTCCCCTGCCTCTCTGTTACTCCCAGCCCTCCCCTGCCTCTCTGTTACTCCCAGCCCTCCCTGCCTCTCTGTTACTCCCAGCCCTCCCTGCCTCTCTGTTACTCCCAGCCCTCCCCTGCCTCTCTGTTACTCCCAGCCCTCCCCTGCCTCTCTGTTACTCCCAGCCCTCCCCTGCCTCTCTGTTACTCCCAGCCCTCCCCTGCCTCTCTGTTACTCCCCAGCCCTCCCCTGCCTCTCTGTTACTCCCAGCCCTCCCCTGCCTCTCTGTTACTCCCAGCCCTCCCCTGCCTCTCTGTTACTCCCAGCCTCCCCTGCCTCTCTGTTACTCCCAGCCCTCCCCTGCCTCTCTGTTACTCCCAGCCTCCCCTGCCTCTGTTACTCCCAGCCCTCCCCTGCCTCTCTGTTACTCCCAGCCCTCCCCTACCTCTCTGTTACTCCCAGCCCTCCCCTGCCTCTCTGTTACTCCCAGCCCTCCCCTGCCTCTCTGTTACTCCCAGCCCTCCCCTGCCTCTCTGTTACTCCCAGCCCTCCCCTGCCTCTCTGTTACTCCCAGCCCTCCCTGCCTCTCTGTTACTCCCAGCCCTCCCCTGCCTCTCTGTTACTCCCAGCCTCCCCTGCCTCTCTGTTACTCCCAGCCCTCCCCTGCCTCTCTGTTACTCCCAGCCCTCCCCTGCCTCTCTGTTACTCCCAGCCCTCCCCTGCCTCTCTGTTACTCCCCAGCCCTCCCCTGCCTCTCTGTTACTCCCAGCCTCCCCTGCCTCTCTGTTACTCCCAGCCCTCCCCTGCCTCTCTGTTACTCCCAGCCCTCCCCTGCCTCTCTGTTACTCCCAGCCCTCCCCTGCCTCTCTGTTACTCCCAGCCCTCCCCTGCCTCTGTTACTCCCAGCCCTCCCCTGCCTCTCTGTTACTCCCAGCCCTCCCCTGCCTCTCTGTTACTCCCAGCCCTCCCCTGCCTCTCTGTTACTCCCAGCCCTCCCCTGCCTCTCTGTTACTCCCAGCCCTCCCCTGCCTCTCTGTTACTCCCAGCCCTCCCCTGCCTCTCTGTTACTCCCAGCCCTCCCCTGCCTCTCTGTTACTCCCAGCCCTCCCCTGCCTCTCTGTTACTTACTCCCAGCCCTCCCCTGCCTCTCTGTTACTCCCAGCCTCCCCTGCCTCTCTGTTACTCCCAGCCCTCCCCTGCCTCTCTGTTACTCCCAGCCCTCCCCTGCCTCTCTGTTACTCCCAGCCCTCCCCTGCCTCTCTGTTACTCCCAGCCCTCCCCTGACTCTCTGTTACTCCCAGCCCTCCCCTGCCTCTCTGTTACTCCCAGCCCTCCCCTGCCTCTCTGTTACTCCCAGCCCTCCCTGCCTCTCTGTTACTCCCAGCCCTCCCCTGCCTCTCTGTTACTCCCAGCCCTCCCTGCCTCTCTGTTACTCCCAGCCCTCCCCTGCCTCTCTGTTACTCCCAGCCCTCCCCTGCCTCTCTGTTACTCCCCCTCCCCTGCCTCTCTGTTACTCCCAGCCCTCCCCTGCCTCTCTGTTACTCCCAGCCCTCCCCTGCCTCTCTGTTACTCCCAGCCCTCCCCTGCCTCTCTGTTACTCCCCCCTCCCCTGCCTCTGTTACTCCCAGCCCTCCCCTGCCTCTCTGTTACTCCCAGCCCTCCCCTGCCTCTCTGTTACTCCCAGCCTCCCCTGCCTCTCTGTTACTCCCAGCCCTCCCCTGCCTCTCTGTTACTCCCAGCCCTCCCCTGCCTCTCTGTTACTCCCAGCCCTCCCCTGCCTCTCTGTTACTCCCAGCCCTCCCCTGCCTCTCTGTTACTCCCAGCCCTCCCCTGCCTCTCTGTTACTCCCAGCCTCCCCTGCCTCTCTGTTACTCCCAGCCCTCCCCTGCCTCTCTGTTACTCCCAGCCCTCCCCTGCCTCTCTGTTACTCCCCCTCCCCTGCCTCTCTGTTACTCCCAGCCCTCCCCTGCCTCTCTGTTACTCCCAGCCCTCCCCTGCCTCTCTGTTACTCCCAGCCCTCCCCTGCCTCTCTGTTACTCCCAGCCCTCCCCTGCCTCTCTGTTACTCCCAGCCTCCCCTGCCTCTCTGTTACTCCCAGCCTCCCCTGCCTCTCTGTTACTCCCAGCCCTCCCCTGCCTCTCTGTTACTCCCAGCCCTCCCCTGCCTCTCTGTTACTCCCAGCCCTCCCCTGCCTCTCTGTTACTCCCAGCCCTCCCCTGCCTCTCTGTTACTCCCAGCCCTCCCCTGCCTCTCTGTTACTCCCAGCCCTCCCCTGCCTCTCTGTTACTCCCAGCCCTCCCCTGCCTCTCTGTTACTCCCAGCCCTCCCCTGCCTCTCTGTTACTCCCAGCCCTCCCCTGCCTCTCTGTTACTCCCAGCCCTCCCCTGCCTCTCTGTTACTCCCAGCCCTCCCCTGCCTCTCTGTTACTCCCAGCCTCCCCTGCCTCTCTGTTACTCCCAGCCCTCCCTGCCTCTCTGTTACTCCCAGCCCTCCCCTGCCTCTCTGTTACTCCCAGCCCTCCCCTGCCTCTCTGTTACTCCCAGCCCTCCCCTGCCTCTCTGTTACTCCCAGCCCTCCCCTGCCTCTCTGTTACTCCCAGCCTCCCCTGCCTCTCTGTTACTCCCAGCCCTCCCCTGCCTCTCTGTACTACTCCCAGCCCTCCCCTGCCTCTCTGTTACTCCCACCCCTCCCCTGCCTCTCTGTTACTCCCAGCCCTCCCCTGCCTCTCTGTACTTACTCCCAGCCCTCCCCTGCCTCTCTGTTACTCCCAGCCCTCCCCTGCCTCTCTGTTACTACCCCAGCCCTCCCCTGCCTCTCTGTTACTCCCAGCCCTCCCCTGCCTCTCTGTTACTCCCAGCCCTCCCCTGCCTCTCTGTTACTCCCAGCCCTCCCCTGCCTCTCTGTTACTCCCAGCCCTCCCCTGCCTCTCTGTTACTCCCAGCCTCCCCTGCCTCTCTGTTACTCCCAGCCTCCCCTGCCTCTCTGTTACTCCCCCCCCCCTGCCTCTCTGTTACTTACCCAGCCCTCCCCTGCCTCTCTGTTACTCCCAGCCTCCCCTGCCTCTCTGTTACCCCAGCCCTCCCCTGCCTCTCTGTTACTCCCAGTCCTCCCCTGCCTCTCTGTTACTCCCAGCCCTCCCCTGCCTCTCTGTTACTCCCAGCCCTCCCCTGCCTCTGTTACTCCCAGCCCTCCCTGCCTCTCTGTTACTCCCAGCCCTCCCCTGCCTCTCTGTTACTCCCAGCCCTCCCCTGCTCTCTGTTACTCCCAGCCCTCCCCTGCCTCTCTGTTACTCCCAGCCCTCCCTGCCTCTCTGTTACTCCCAGCCCTCCCCTGCCTCTCTGTTACTCCCAGCCCTCCCTCTCCCCCCCCCCCTCTGTTACTCCAGCCCTCCCCTGCCTCTCTGTTACTACCCCAGCCCTCCCCTGCCTCTCTGTTACTCCCAGCCCTCCCCTGCCTCTCTGTTACTCCCAGCCCTCCCCTGCCTCTCTGTTACTCCCAGCCCTCCCCTGCCTCTCTGTTACTCCCAGCCTCCCCTGCCTCTCTGTTACTCCCAGCCCTCCCCTGCCTCTCTGTTACTCTCCAGCCCTCCCCTGCCTCTCTGTTACTCCCAGCCTCCCCTGCCTCTCTGTTACTTACTCCAGCCCTCCCCTGCCTCTCTGTTACTCCCAGCCTCCCCTGCCTCTCTGTTACTCCCAGCCCTCCCCTGCCTCTCTGTTACTCCCAGCCCTCCCCTGCCTCTCTGTTACTCCCAGCCCTCCCCTGCCTCTCTGTTACTCCCAGCCTCCCCTGCCTCTCTGTTACTCCCAGCCCTCCCCTGCCTCTCTGTTACTCCCAGCCCTCCCCTGCCTCTCTGTTACTCCCAGCCCTCCCCTGCCTCTCTGTTACTCCCAGCCCTCCCCTGCCTCTCTGTTACTCCCCAGCCCCCCTGCCTCTCTGTTACTCCCAGCCCTCCCCTGCCTCTCTGTTACTCCCAGCCCTCCCTGCCTCTCTGTTACTCCCAGCTCTCCCCTGCCTCTCTGTTACTCCCAGCCCTCCCCTGCCTCTCTGTTACTCCCAGCCCTCCCCTGCCTCTCTGTTACTCCCAGCCCTCCCCTGCCTCTCTGTTACTCCCAGCCCTCCCCTGCCTCTCTGTTACTCCCAGCCCTCCCCTGCCTCTCTGTTACTCCCAGCCTCCCCTGCCTCTCTGTTACTCCCAGCCCTCCCCTGCCTCTCTGTTACTCCCAGCCCTCCCCTGCCTCTCTGTTACTCCAGCCCTCCCCTGCCTCTCTGTTACTCCCAGCCCTCCCCTGCCTCTCTGTTACTCCCAGCCCTCCCCTGCCTCTCTGTTACTCCCAGCCCTCCCCTGCCTCTCTGTTACTCCCAGCCCTCCCCTGCCTCTCTGTTACTCCCAGCCCTCCCCTGCCTCTCTGTTACTCCCAGCCCTCCCCTGCCTCTCTGTTACTCCCAGCCCTCCCCTGCCTCTCTGTTACTCCCAGCCCTCCCCTGCCTCTCTGTTACTCCCAGCCCTCCCCTGCCTCTCTGTTACTCCCAGCCCTCCCCTGCCTCTCTGTTACTCCCAGCCCTCCCCTGCCTCTCTGTTTACTCCCAGCCCTCCCCTGCCTCTCTGTTACTCCCAGCCCTCCCCTGCCTCTCTGTTACTCCCAGCCCTCCCCTGCCTCTCTGTTACTCCCAGCCCTCCCCTGCCTCTCTGTTACTCCCAGCCCTCCCCTGCCTCTCTGTTACTCCCAGCCCTCCCCTGCCTCTCTGTTACTCCCAGCCCTCCCCTGCCTCTCTGTTACTCCCAGCCCTCCCCTGCCTCTCTGTTACTCCCAGCCCTCCCCTGCCTCTCTGTTACTCCCAGCCCTCCCCTGCCTCTCTGTTACTCCCAGCCCTCCCCTGCCTCTCTGTTACTCCCAGCCCTCCCCTGCCTCTCTGTTACCAGCCCTCCCCTGCCTCTCTGTTACTCCCAGCCCTCCCCTGCCTCTCTGTTACTCCCAGCCCTCCCCTGCCTCTCTGTTACTCCCAGCCTCCCCTGCCTCTCTGTTACTCCCAGCCCTCCCCTGCCTCTCTTTACTCCCCCCTCCCCTGCCTCTCTGTTACTCCCAGCCCTCCCCTGCCTCTCTGTTACTCCCAGCCCTCCCCTGCCTCTCTGTTACTCCCAGCCCTCCCCTGCCTCTCTGTTACTCCCAGCCCTCCCCTGCCTCTCTGTTACTCCCAGCCCTCCCTGCCTCTCTGTTACTCCCAGCCCTCCCCTGCCTCTCTGTTACTCCCAGCCCTCCCTGCCTCTCTGTTACTCCCAGCCCTCCCCTGCCTCTCTGTTACTCCCAGCCCTCCCCTGCCTCTCTGTTACTCCCAGCCCTCCCCTGCCTCTCTGTTACTCCCAGCCCTCCCCTGCCTCTCTGTTACTCCCAGCCCTCCCCTGCCTCTCTGTTACTCCCAGCCCTCCCCTGCCTCTCTGTTACTCTCCAGCCCTCCCCTGCCTCTCTGTTACTCCCAGCCCTCCCCTGCCTCTCTGTTACTCCCAGCCCTCCCCTGCCTCTCTGTTACTCCCCGCCCTCCCCTGCCTCTCTGTTACTCCCAGCCCTCCCCTGCCTCTCTGTTACTCCCAGCCCTCCCCTGCCTCTCTGTTACTCCCAGCTCTCCCCTGCCTCTCTGTTACTCCCAGCCCTCCCCTGCCTCTCTGTTACTCCCAGCCCTCCCCTGCCTCTCTGTTACTCCCAGCCCTCCCCTGCCTCTCTGTTACTCCCAGCCTCCCTGCCTCTCTGTTACTCCCAGCCCTCCCCTGCCTCTCTGTTACTCCCAGCCCTCCCCTGCCTCTCTGTTACTCCCAGCCCTCCCCTGCCTCTCTGTTACTCCCAGCCCTCCCCTGCCTCTCTGTTACTCCAGCCTCCCCTGCCTCTCTGTTACTCCCAGCCCTCCCCTGCCTCTCTGTTACTCTCCCCCTCCCCTGCCTCTCTGTTACTCCCAGCCCTCCCCTGCCTCTCTGTTACTCCCAGCCCTCCCCTGCCTCTCTGTTACTCCCAGCCTCCCCTGCCTCTCTGTTACTCCCAGCCCTCCCCTGCCTCTCTGTTACTCCCAGCCTCCTCCCCTGCCTCTCTGTTACTCCCAGCCCTCCCCTGCCTCTCTGTTACTCCCAGCCCTCCCCTGCCTCTCTGTTACTCCCAGCCCTCCCCTGCCTCTCTGTTACTCCCAGCCCTCCCCTGCCTCTCTGTTACTCTCCAGCCCTCCCCTGCCTCTCTGTTACTCCCAGCCTCCCCTGCCTCTCTGTTACTCCAGCCCTCCCCTGCCTCTCTGTTACTCCCAGCCCTCCCCTGCCTCTCTGTTACTCCCAGCCCTCCCCTGCCTCTCTGTTACTCCCAGCCCCCCTGCCTCTCTGTTACTCCCAGCCCTCCCCTGCCTCTCTGTTACTCCCAGCCCTCCCCTGCCTCTCTGTTACTCCCAGCCCTCCCCTGCCTCTCTGTTACTCCCAGCCCTCCCCTGCCTCTCTGTTACTCCCAGCCCTCCCCTGCCTCTCTGTTACTCCCAGCCTCCCCTGCCTCTCTGTTACTCCCAGCCCTCCCCTGCCTCTCTGTTACTCCCAGCCCTCCCCTGCCTCTCTGTTACTCCCAGCCTCCCCTGCCTCTCTGTTACTCCCAGCCCTCCCCTGCCTCTCTGTTACTCCCAGCCCTCCCCTGCCTCTCTGTTACTCCCAGCCCTCCCCTGCCTCTCTGTTACTCCCAGCCCTCCCCTGCCTCTCTGTTACTCCCAGCCCTCCCCTGCCTCTCTGTTACTCCCAGCCCTCCCCTGCCTCTCTGTTACTCCCAGCCCTCCCCTGCCTCTCTGTTACTCCCAGCCCTCCCCTGCCTCTCTGTTACTCCCAGCCCTCCCCTGCCTCTCTGTTACTCCCAGCCCTCCCCTGCCTCTCTGTTACTCCCAGCCCTCCCCTGCCTCTCTGTTACTCCCAGCCCTCCCCTGCCTCTCTGTTACTCCCAGCCCTCCCCTGCCTCTCTGTTACTCCCAGCCCTCCCCTGCCTCTCTGTTACTCCCAGCCCTCCCCTGCCTCTCTGTTACTCCCAGCCCTCCCCTGCCTCTCTGTTACTCCCAGCCCTCCCCTGCCTCTCTGTTACTCTCCCAGCCCTCCCCTGCCTCTCTGTTACTCCCAGCCTCCCCTGCCTCTCTGTTACTCCCAGCCCTCCCCTGCCTCTCTGTTACTCCCAGCCCTCCCCTGCCTCTCTACTCCCAGCCCTCCCCTGCCTCTCTGTTACTCCCAGCCCTCCCCTGCCTCTCTGTTACTCCCAGCCCTCCCCTGCCTCTCTGTTACTCTCCCAGCCCTCCCCTGCCTCTCTGTTACTCCAGCCCTCCCCTGCCTCTCTGTTACTCCCAGCCCTCCCCTGCCTCTCTGTTACTCCCAGCCCTCCCCTGCCTCTCTGTTACTCCCAGCCCTCCCCTGCCTCTCTGTTACTCCCAGCCCTCCCCTGCCTCTCTGTTACTCCCAGCCCTCCCCTGCCTCTCTGTTACTCCCAGCCCTCCCCTGCCTCTCTGTTACTCCCAGCCCTCCCCTGCCTCTCTGTTACTCCCAGCCCTCCCCTGCCTCTCTGTTACTCCCAGCCCTCCCCTGCCTCTCTGTTACTCCCAGCCCTCCCCTGCCTCTCTGTTACTCCCAGCCCTCCCCTGCCTCTCTGTTACTCCCAGCCCTCCCCTGCCTCTCTGTTACTCCCAGCCCTCCCCTGCCTCTCTGTTACTCCCAGCCCTCCCCTGCCTCTCTGTTACTCCCAGCCCTCCCCTGCCTCTCTGTTACTCCCAGCCCTCCCCTGCCTCTCTGTTACTCCCAGCCCTCCCCTGCCTCTCTGTTACTCCCAGCCCTCCCCTGCCTCTCTGTTACTCCCAGCCTCCCCTGCCTCTCTGTTACTCCCAGCCCTCCCCTGCCTCTCTGTTACTCCCAGCCTCCCCTGCCTCTCTGTTACTCCCAGCCCTCCCCTGCCTCTCTGTTACTCCCAGCCCTCCCCTGCCTCTCTGTTACTCCCAGCCCTCCCCTGCCTCTCTGTTACTCCCAGCCCTCCCCTGCCTCTCTGTTACTCCAGCCTCCCCTGCCTCTCTGTTACTCCCAGCCCTCCCCTGCCTCTCTGTTACTCCCAGCCCTCCCCTGCCTCTCTGTTACTCCCAGCCCTCCCCTGCCTCTCTGTTACTTACTCCCAGCCCCCCTGCCTCTCTGTTACTCCCATCTCCCCTGCCCTCCTGTTTTACTCCCAGCCCTCCCCTGCCTCTCTGTTACTCCCAGCCCTCCCCTGCCTCTCTGTTACTCCCAGCCCTCCCCTGCCTCTCTGTTACTCCCAGCCCTCCCCTGCCTCTCTGTTACTCCCAGCCCTCCCCTGCCTCTCTGTTACTCCCAGCCCTCCCCTGCCTCTCTGTTACTCCCAGCCTCCCCTGCCTCTCTGTTACTCCCAGCCCTCCCCTGCCTCTCTGTTACTCCCAGCCCTCCCCTGCCTCTCTGTTACTCCCAGCCCTCCCCTGCCTCTCTGTTACTCCCAGCCCTCCCCTGCCTCTCTGTTACTCCCAGCCCCCCCTCTCTGTTACTCCCAGCCCTCCCCTGCCTCTCTGTTACTCCCAGCCCTCCCCTGCCTCTCTGTTACTCCCAGCCCTCCCCTGCCTCTCTGTTACTCCCAGCCCTCCCCTGCCTCTCTGTTACTCCCAGCCCTCCCCTGCCTCTCTGTTACTCCCAGCCCTCCCCTGCCTCTCTGTTACTCCCAGCCCTCCCCTGCCTCTCTGTTACTCCCAGCCCTCCCCTGCCTCTCTGTTACTCCCAGCCCTCCCCTGCCTCTCTGTTACTCCCAGCCCTCCCCTGCCTCTCTGTTACTCCCAGCCCTCCCCTGCCTCTCTGTTACTCCCAGCCCTCCCCTGCCTCTCTGTTACTCCAGCCCTCCCCTGCCTCTCTGTTACTCAGCCCTCCCCTGCCTCTCTGTTACTTACTCCCAGCCCTCCCTGCCTCTCTGTTACTCCCAGCTCTCCCCTGCCTCTCTGTTACTCCCAGCCCTCCCCTGCCTCTCTGTTACTCCCAGCCTCCCCTGCCTCTCTGTACTCCCAGCCCTCCCCTGCCTCTCTGTTACTCCCAGCCCTCCCCTGCCTCTCTGTTACTCCCAGCCCTCCCCTGCCTCTCTGTTACTCCCAGCCCTCCCCTGCCTCTGTTACTCCCAGCCCTCCCCTGCCTCTCTGTTACTCCCAGCCCTCCCCTGCCTCTCTGTTACTCCCAGCCCTCCCCTGCCTCTCTGTTACTCCCAGCCCTCCCTGCCTCTCTGTTACTCCCAGCCCTCCCCTGCCTCTCTGTTACTCCCAGCCCTCCCCTGCCTCTCTGTTACTCCCAGCCCTCCCCTGCCTCTCTGTTACTCCCAGCCCTCCCCTGCCTCTCTGTTACTCCCAGCCCTCCCCTGCCTCTCTGTTACTCCCAGCCCTCCCCTGCCTCTCTGTTACTCCCAGCCCTCCCCTGCCTTCTGTTACTCCCAGCCCTCCCCTGCCTCTCTGTTACTCCCCAGCCCTCCCCTGCCTCTCTGTTACTCCCAGCCTCCCCTGCCTCTCTGTTACTCCCAGCCCTCCCCTGCCTCTCTGTTACTCCCAGCTCTCCCCTGCCTCTCTGTTACTCCCAGCCCTCCCCTGCCTCTCTGTTACTCCCAGCCCTCCCTGCCTCTCTGTTACTCCCAGCCCTCCCCTGCCTCTCTGTTACTCCCAGCCCTCCCTGCCTCTCTGTTACTCCCAGCCCTCCCCTGCCTCTCTGTTACTCCCAGCCCTCCCCTGCCTCTCTGTTACTCCCAGCCCTCCCCTGCCTCTCTGTTACTCCCAGCCCTCCCCTGCCTCTCTGTTACTCCCAGCCCTCCCCTGCCTCTCTGTTACTCCCAGCCCTCCCCTGCCTCTCTGTTACTCCAGCCCTCCCCTGCCTCTCTGTTACTCCCAGCCCTCCCCTGCCTCTCTGTTACTCCCAGCCCTCCCCTGCCTCTCTGTTACTCCCAGCCCTCCCCTGCCTCTCTGTTACTACTCCCAGCCCTCCCCTGCCTCTCTGTTACTCCCAGCCCTCCCCTGCCTCTCTGTCTCACTCCCAGCCCTCCCTGCCTCTCTGTTACTCCCAGCCCTCCCCTGCCTCTCTGTTACTCCCAGCCCTCCCCTGCCTCTCTGTTACTCCCAGTCCTCCCCTGCCTCTCTGTTACTCCCCCTCCCCTGCCTCTCTGTTACTCCCAGTCCCTCCCCTGCCTCTCTGTTACTCCCAGCCCTCCCCTGCCTCTCTGTTACTCCCAGCCCTCCCCTGCCTCTCTGTTACTACTCCCAGCCCTCCCCTGCCTCTCTGTTACTCCCAGCCCTCCCCTGCCTCTCTGTTACTCCCAGCCCTCCCCTGCCTCTCTGTTACTCCCAGCCTCCCCTGCCTCTCTGTTACTCCCAGCCCTCCCCTGCCTCTCTGTTACTCCGCCCTCCCCTGCCTCTCTGTTACTCCCAGCCCTCCCCTGCCTCTCTGTTACTCCCTCCCTCCCCTGCCTCTGTTACTCCCAGCCCTCCCCTGCCTCTCTGTTACTCCCAGCCCTCCCCTGCCTCTCTGTTACTCCCAGCCCTCCCCTGCCTCTCTGTTACTCCCAGCCCTCCCCTGCCTCTCTGTTACTCCCAGCCTCCCCTGCCTCTCTGTTACTCCCAGCCCTCCCCTGCCTCTCTGTTACTCCCAGCCCTCCCCTGCCTCTCTGTTACTCCCAGCCCTCCCCTGCCTCTCTGTTACTCCCAGCCTCCCCTGCCTCTCTGTTACTCCCAGCCCTCCCCTGCCTCTCTGTTACTCCCAGCCTCCCCTGCCTCTCTGTTACTCCCAGCCCTCCCCTGCCTCTCTGTTACTCCCAGCCTCCCCTGCCTCTCTGTTACTCCCAGCCCTCCCCTGCCTCTCTGTTACTCCCAGCTCCTCCCCTGCCTCTCTGTTACTCCCAGCCCTCCCCTGCCTCTCTGTTACTCCCAGCCCTCCCCTGCCTCTCTGTTACTCCCAGCCCTCCCCTGCCTCTCTGTTACTCCCAGCCCTCCCCTGCCTCTCTGTTACTCCCAGCCCTCCCTGCCTCTCTGTTACTCCAGCCCTCCCCTGCCTCTCTGTTACTCCCAGCCCTCCCCTGCCTCTCTGTTACTCCCAGCCCTCCCCTGCCTCTCTGTTACTCCCAGCCCTCCCCTGCCTCTCTGTTACTCCCAGCCCTCCCCTGCCTCTCTGTTACTCCCAGCCCTCCCCTGCCTCTCTGTTACTCCCAGCCTCCCCTGCCTCTCTGTTACTCCCAGCCCTCCCCTGCCTCTCTGTTACTCCCAGCCCTCCCCTGCCTCTCTGTTACTCCCAGCCTCCCCTGCCTCTCTGTTACTCCCGCCCTCCCCTGCCTCTCTGTTACTCCCAGCTCCTCCCTGCCTCTCTGTTACTCCCAGCCCTCCCCTGCCTCTCTGTTACTCCCAGCCCTCCCCTGCCTCTCTGTTACTCCCAGCCCTCCCCTGCCTCTCTGTTACTCCAGCCCTCCCTGCCTCTCTGTTACTCCCAGCCTCCCCTGCTCTCTGTTACTCCCAGCCTCCCTGCCTCTCTGTTACTCCCAGCCCTCCCCTGCCTCTCTGTTACTCCCAGCCCTCCCCTGCCTCTCTGTTACTCCCCAGCCTCCCCTGCCTCTCTGTTACTCCCAGCCCTCCCCTGCCTCTCTGTTACTCCCAGTCTCCCCTGCCTCTCTGTTACTCCCAGCCCTCCCCTGCCTCTCTGTTACTCCCAGTCTCCCCTGCCTCTCTGTTACTCCCAGCCCTCCCCTGCCTCTCTGTTACTCCCAGCCCTCCCCTGCCTCTCTGTTACTCCCAGCCCTCCCTCCTGCCTCTCTGTTACTCCCATCTCCCCTGCCTCTCTGTTACACCCGCCCTCCCTGCCTCTCTGTTACTCCCAGTCCCTCCCCTGCCTCTCTGTTACTCCCAGCCCTCCCCTGCCTCTCTGTTACTCCCAGCCCTCCCTGCCTCTGTTACTCCCAGCCCTCCCCTGCCTCTCTGTTACTCCCAGCCTCTCCCCTGCCTCTCTGTTACTCCCAGCCCTCCCTGCCTCTCTGTTACTCCCAGCCCTCCCTGCCTCTCTGTTACTCCCAGCCCTCCCCTGCCTCTCTGTTACTCCAGCCCTCCCCTGCCTCTCTGTTACTCCCAGCCCTCCCCTGCCTCTCTGTTACTCCCAGCCTCCCCTGCCTCTCTGTTACTCCAGCCCTCCCCTGCCTCTCTGTTACTCCCAGCCCTCCCCTGCCTCTCTGTTACTCCCAGCCCTCCCCTGCCTCTCTGTTACTCCCAGCCCTCCCCTGCCTCTCTGTTACTCCCAGCCCTCCCCTGCCTCTCTGTTACTCCTCCCTCCCCTGCCTCTCTGTTACTCCCCAGCCCCCCCTGCCTCTCTGTTACTCCCAGCCCTCCCCTGCCTCTCTGTTACTCCCAGCCCTCCCCTGCCTCTCTGTTACTCCCAGCCCTCCCCTGCCTCTCTGTTACTCCCAGCCCTCTCCCTGCCTCTCTGTTACTCCCAGCCCTCCCCTGCCTCTCTGTTACTCCCAGCCTCCCCTGCCTCTCTGTTACTCCCAGCCTCCCCTGCCTCTCTGTTACTCCCAGCCCTCCCCTGCCTCTCTGTTACTCCCAGCCCTCCCCTGCCTCTCTGTTACTCCCAGCCCTCCCCTGCCTGTCTGTTACTCCCAGCCTCCCCTGCCTCTCTGTTACTCCCACCCTCCCCTGCCTCTCTGTTACTCCCAGCCTCCCCTGCCTCTCTGTTACTCCCAGCCCTCCCCTGCCTCTCTGTTACTCCCAGCCCTCCCCTGCCTCTCTGTTACTCTCCCAGCCCTCCCCTGCCTCTCTGTTACTCCCAGCCCTCCCCTGCCTCTCTGTTTTCTCCCAGTCTCCCCTGCCTCTCTGTTACTCCCAGCCCTCCCCCCTCTCTGTTACTCCCAGCCCTCCCCTGCCTCTCTGTTACTCCCAGCCCTCCCCTGCCTCTCTGTTACTCCCAGTCCTCCCCTGCCTCTCTGTTACTCCCAGCCTCCCCTGCCTCTCTGTTACTCCCAGTCCCTCCCCTGCCTCTCTGTTACTCCACCGCTCCCCTGCCTCTCTGTTACTCCCAGCCCTCCCCTGCCTCTCTGTTACTCCCAGTCCTCCCCTGCCTCTCTGTTACTCCCAGCCCCCCTGCCTCTCTGTTACTCCCAGCCCTCCCCTGCCTCTCTGTTACTCCCAGCCCTCCCCTGCCCTCTGTTACTCCCAGCCCTCCCCTGCCTCTCTGTTACTCCCAGCCCTCCCCTGCCTCTCTGTTACTCCCAGCCCTCCCCTGCCTCTCTGTTACTCCCAGCCCTCCCCTGCCTTCTGTTACTCCCGCCCTCCCCTGCTCTCTGTTACTACCCCAGCCCTCCCCTGCCTCTCTGTTACTCCCAGCCCTCCCCTGCCTCTCTGTTACTCCCAGCCCTCCCCTGCCTCTCTGTTTACTCCCAGCCCCTCCCTGCCTCTCTGTTACTCCCAGCCCTCCCCTGCCTCTCTGTTACTCCACCCTCCC